>NW_024609835.1:60344450-60525967 GCF_016920785.2 Ixodes scapularis | reverse complement strand
GTTACAGTAACCTCCCACCTCTTTCCACTTTGGCAGTACGGACGCTGGAGAGGAGGTGACCACCTCTCCATCGTTTGTTCTGCTGAAGTGGGAAGAGGTAGGAGGAGCTCCACTTTACTCTTAACTTGTCACCGCCTATACTTTCGTGGTCTACAAAAAGCCCCAAAAATCTTTAAAAAAAAAAAAAAAAGAAAACACGTACAGGATATAGACGCACACTGTAGTCACTGCGGAGGGTGTGATCCTCTTATCGCTCAACAGCCAATCAGATTGCAGCATTAGGAGATACAAACGCCGATGAACCAATCGCGAAGCGACAAGCTCGAACATGGTAAGCTACGATCCGCACTTCTGAAACTGTCAGTGACCATACACTCTAAAAAATGTCTGTGCGTCTACTTTTACGCACAACACTCAGAGAGCCAATCAGCGCAACTTACGGAGACAGCTCAGCGGATGACGATGCGGAAACATGTTTAGACCAAAAAACGCAGTCTGAGTTGTGACATTAAGCAATGCAAAACGTCACGCTTGCATTGCCTAACGCCTACACTCTATAGAGTGTAGGCGTTAAAGGCGGCTGACACTTTTAGGCTTAAATTGACGTAAAAAATGATGACCCCTCGCAATGGCTAATAATAACCAATTGGTTGCAATGAAAATTGGCGTACAATAAAAAATACCGGTGTGCGTATATAGCTCTTCTAAAAAGCAAGACGGCGGCATTCGATGTCTAATCTGCTAAAAAATGCTAATGTCGGTAAACGCTTTCGAACCCGAATTGCGAACTGCAAAGGGACAAATGACTAAGTATTATCCCCGCGTGCTTTGCGCTTCTTGAGCAAAAAGGCATCACAGTCTCTCGCAATTGCTTTTTTATTTTTATTTTTTTTAATGGCGGTCGGAGCACAAATAAGAGGCTATATGCAAAAACCGTACGTCAACTCAAAATAAACTAACAAAGAATCGAAAACGAGAATAACTGAGTTTCAACAGTTTATTGCGGACGTCTAAAATGACCATTCAGGACGAAGTTTGAGGGAGCAGAATGTAGCTTTGTAAGTCCTTCGTTCAAACTAGCCCCCTCGCACACACACACAGAAATACGAAAAAAACAACAACAAAAAAAAAAAACAATCTTGCTTACGGTATTTACTAGCCCCTAGGAGAGCCAGAACCGAAGAATGTCTAAAGTGGATGCAAAATATAACAGAGCCAGTTCAAATAGACGTCAAGATCCCATATTTTCCCTACGTGGTCTTTGCGACAAGCAAGGTTTCGAGGTTGGAGGTGGCTCATTGTTATGAGCGCTAAATTTGTAAGTCTTCACGCAATAAAGTAATCGGAAAAGTAACGATTACTTCTTAAAGTAACGTCCAGTTATTTTTGCTGCCGAGTAATCAAGTAGTCTAATCGAATACTTTTTAGGCAAGAGTAATAGTAATTGTAATCGATTACTTATTTTTAGTAACGTGTACATGACTGTTCAGAGTAGGGGTGTCGCGAACTTTTGTCGAACCGGATTTTTTGGTCAAACTTTCGGGGTTCGACTGGGTCGACCCGGTTCGACGAACCTTCGAACTTTTCTCCAGGTTCAAGCGGTTCGACTTTGTGGACAGTACGGCCAGACCTTGATACAAGCACGTCTAGGTTTGGAGAATTTTTTTTTTTATGCAAAGCGGTTTTTGATTTTCTGAACAGCTGCAATTAAAAGAAACTAATTATAATCACTGAAGAAGTTAATAACTTAATTTTTAGTACTGTATTAACTGAAATAGCCAATCAGCGCTGCACTTAATTCATCTCTTAGTCATTATCATCCAATCCGAAGCCAACTGGCCAGCCTGTTGCGCATGCGCACACGAGTCGAACTTCAATACAAGGTTCGTCGACCTTTTTACTAAGGGTTCGAAAAAGTCGAATCTGGTCGAACTCGAACCTCGGCCGGTTCGCGACACCCCTAGTTCAGAGTACGTGCACAGGCAATGGCGGACCTGGATAATTGGTGAAGCAGCTCCTAGATTGCACGGTGAATGACGAGGCTGGAAATATGTTCGGACCAGTGGCGTATCCAGAAATCTTTCTGGGGAGGGGAGAAGAGGAGGGGAGGGAGGGAGGCTGAAGCCCCATAAGCCTTTCCCTTGACTACGCCACTAATTAAGACATAAAAATGAGAAAAAAAAAATACTGTGACTTTGACAGTACGCATGACGTAAGTACAGGGTGTCCCCTCAATAAAGTCTACAGTGCTGTTGTTTTCTTTTTTCGCCGCAAAAATAGACTACGCATCGCCGAACACTCATTCTCCGCCCAAATGTAGCGCTAGAGGTCCGAACCAGGTGCCAAAGTTTCAGAACTGACCGCTATCTTATTCAACAGTTATGCGATTTTTTAAAACATCTTCAATAAGAAAATGGCGATCGACGGAGCTCTCGAATACATGGAGCTGAATGATGCCAGTTACCGAAAACGGGTGAAAATGTTTCCCGTTCTTAAATTAAAGGAGCGGTGCAACGACATTCAATTGGAATGTTTTTCACTTTACACGAGCTTACGGGCACTGGTGGGAGTCAAGGATACTCGCACGTAACGCCACTGGCCAAGAAACTCATTTGTTACGGTGTAATTTCAAGGACAAAAGCGATCGTTTTCATTCAATCTCTCCTTCGCAAAATTTGATGACGTAACGTGGGGATCGCAGCACACCCAAGTGACGATATTTGAATGCGGTTCATAGATTGGACCCGAGCATTGCGTGGGCACTTGATTTGGGCTCGTGATAATTGCTAGCTCGAGAAGCATTGGGGTAGTGGCTCGTGTCCAACCGCTGCAACGACGACAATAGCCGAGCCATAACAATGTCTGAAACTCAGCGCGTGTCCTGTGCTTTGCCAACCCCGGCGCGTGGCTATGATCAACATTGGCGGCAAATAATCGGCTCCAGATCACGCGGCCGCTTGTTCTGGCTGCGAGTTGAGAGGGTGAACGCTGCTCGTTTTTCTTTAATTTTTTTCTTGGACTTCTATTGCGTGGGGTGAAAAACGAACGCGTGTTTCATAGGTCATTAGCAGGGATCCGTTTTAAAGGGTATTTGCGCCAAGTACAAAAATTGTTGCATCGCCCCTTTAAAATGTTCTGAAAATCGGGTATAACTTTTAAATTAGAGAACGGTTAGGTTTGAAATTTTGGCATCAGGTTTGAACCGCTATAGTGCTATTACCCAACTATGCCGTCCACAACGAAGACTTCGCCACTGCGCACGCGCGCCACTAGCCTTGTAGGCAGCAGTGTTCTAGATCTCGTAGCAGGAGGGATGGTCGAAGTGATCTACGAAAACTCCCTCGTGTCTCCTGGGGGCTTTGCGAGACGCTACTCCATCTCACTAAAACCGTGCAGTACAGCCAAAGCTACAGGGGAGAGAGCAGGCAGTGGCGTCACGGGGGGGGGGGACCGCCCCGGGTGCAGCGCTCAGGGGGGTGTCGCGGCGGGCCACAAGAGCGGGGGGGGGGGGGGGGGGGGGGGTGCGTGGCGGGTTACCGCCCCGGGTACCGCTGACCCTCGTGACGCTACTGGGAGAAAGTGCATACCGACGTGTTCAAGAGGAGGGAAGAGAGGAACGTGAAAAAAACCAGCCCTTCTCACCTTTCGTAGACTTTACCTCCTCTTAAACAGTTTAGCCCCCCCCCCCCCCCCCCCCCCCCTCCCCCCCCCCCCATACGCTCTCTCTCCCCTGTAACTTTAGCTGTAGTGCATGTTTCCTTCTTTCATTTTCTTAGAGTGGAGGTTGTTTTTGGAGTGTTACAGGACGCTAATATTGTTGGCCGTTGTTCGCAGCGCATGCTTAGGACTAACTTTCGTTTATCATTTGCCAACAATGTCGAAGAACGACTCAAGAAGCAAGAATCGTAAACTCAGTAATCTACGTCCAGAACAAACGTCTTGATTGGGAGAAATGGATGAATTATGGCGCATTTAAAGTGCATTTCACCAGTCAGAATCGTTGTTCATCGCCGACGATAAGTTGGCTCCCGTTCTAAGCATGTGCTTCTAACAACGACCAACATATATGGCCCGTAACCAGCCTCTTTAGTCAAAAATTTCGACTGAAATAATTTTAGTTTTTCTCAAATAGGTTGCACCTTGCTTTACGTTCATTGCCAACGTATGCTGCAATGTTTTCTCGAAGTTTCAGCCAAGCCCCGGGCCTTGTTGCTTCGTGCCGCTTTTTCTTCGGAAGTTTTCCGCAGTAGTCGATGGTCACATTCTCGTCACCATCGATTACTGCTGCTTCCTGCGCCCGCTGCGGTGGCCGATGTCGGTTCGGGGTAGCGCTTCCGCCGCTTCTTTGCATATTGTTTTCGTATCTCACTGTTCTCGTATATTTAAATTTTCCAGAGCGTAGCGCGGAACAGAAACAGTAGCTACGGAATATTTCGCCGAGAAGCAGCGCATCTCCATCAGGATTATGCCAGCAAGGTGAATTTTTTAAAAGTTAATGAGTTGATTTTAGGTTATTCTTTCTCCAATGATCACTTTACACTCGTAGGCTGACGTCCGCCGCGGTCGATAACGTTATGCTGAAATAATTTATATATATATATATATATATATATATATATATATATATATATATATATATATATATATATATATATATATATATATATATATATGTGTGTGTGTGTGTGTGTGTGTGTTTTATCTTACACTTTTGTTTAAAACAAACCGCTAACGCTACACTAATGCTGTTTGTGCAGGTGGGTTACACGGCCAGGCGGACATTATGTGGCTGGCTAATCCTTGCGATAAGTCGGCTAATTAAATAAAGTTAGTTAATTAACTTTTTAATTAGTGAAAATAGACATATAGTTCCAATTAGAAACTTGCCGAGCATCATGGAAAACCGCTAAATCAACTATTTTTAGAAGGATATAAGGCCGGGGCAGCATTTTATGGCGTTCTGTAAGAACGCGTCATTTGGACGCGTTTCTAGGTTTCGGTTTCTCATCGGAGCGCATTTTTGCGCGTGCGGCGATCCTGCCCCCCGGTGGTCGCGGCGCAAAGCCACCCCCTCGCCTCCCTTGTAGAATGGAGGGAAGTAGGGCACACGTGTGTTGAGCGTCTCAGGGGAGCAGGACCTCGGACCCGGTGATGCGCTCCGATAAAAACACCATATATATATATATATATTTTTTTTTTTTTTTAGAAAGAGCCGCAGTAGTGAGAGCGTGAGCAGCATGAGCTCGCCCACTGCTTCTTTACTCTGTTTCACATTAGGCATGTGGGCCAAACGGGGCGTTGCATAAATGAAAGGGCCAGAGAAATATGCCTGGTCAGTCAAAGAGTCCACGTCGGGCAACCTTGCGGTGCATTGTGGTAGGTGCCCATGTGGCCCGGAATTGGAAAAAACAACAGTTCTGGGCAGATACGAAAACAAAACAGCGCGAGAAATGCACGAGGCATTCCGCATAAGAGAGCAAGGGGAGAGTCTGTGTATTAGTGCGCCGTCACTGCACTTAACAGATAAAGAGTTTTTCTTTTTGAGCCAACACCCAGATAAACGGTATTAATAGTCAATGTTGTTTTCAATAAACCTTCAGTTGTGAGTGCGCTTCGTCTCTGTCCCGTTCTTCGTCCTTGTTTATTCGGCGCTTTCCATTCAATGATGTACCAACTATCCCATTTATCTATTTTACTACATTAGGGAGTTTTCGTAGATCTTTTCTGACATCCTCTCCACAACCCGCTACGAGATCCGCAACACTGCAGTCAAGGCCAGCGGCGCGCGAGCGCGCATATGGTCGCGTACAAAGTAAAGCCACGGCCGATTGATTGATTGATTGCCTGGTTGATTGATCGAGTGATTTATTTGTTTATTTTTATGTATTTTTTATTCATTTTAGAAGGTAGTAAAGGGAATCCCAACCTCGCAAACGGGGTATTTACGCTTTAATGGATAAGTGCCAAAAAGGCAGTACATGTGTTTCAGTGTCATGTATCAACTACAACTCTAGCTCGAAACTCCCTATAGTTCGAAACTCGGTTCCCTTGCAACTTGACCCCCGAGTAAAAAAAAAAAAAATTGTTTTTTTTACTGGTTTGTTTTTTTATCTCGACGGAGCCGGCTTCTCCTCTGTCTTCGCCAGCGGCCGGCCGCAAAGTTTACCAGCGCACATCATTGGGAAGTTGCCAGCTCCCCGCAATTCAGGCTGTGGGGGAAAATTGATGTGTTCGTTCGCCAATGCACCTGGTCCTCATACTACATATTAAATGACACATGTACGCCCATTTGTTTTTGTTGTTTTTTTGCCACGGAGATGAAAACTCTTAGCTTGGCATTTTTATTGGTGGCTGACGTAGATGATATCCAAGGTAGATTTTTAATTTCCCTATTTTTTCCTGGACAGTCCAATTCACCATTCGTGTCAAATGATAAGCTGAGGGTACATTGCAGAGGGTTTTAAACCACAAGGACTTCTCGTTTGTCCCAAAACTCACTTTCGTGAAACCTAGTGGCTTTTTAGGTTAGGCCTTCTTTTTCTTCTTTTTATTATCTCTGCGGAAGGTCTTTTTTCTTTTTCACAGTGTTTTGACTTGATTTTATTTCTTTAACGTTTTATCGCCATTGAGCACAATGCCGGCGCGTGTTACTTAGAAAAAAAAAATTGGTGATACGTCTTTGTTTTTCTTCTTTTTTTATGATATCATTCTTAGTGCTACCGGGTCGACTGTTGACTCCTCACGGCTGGGACCAAGCAAAGATTAATTCAAGTTGTCCTCGGGAACGTATCTCGCGAGGACGCTCTCATCCAACGTTCCCATCGGTGTGCGATACATTTCTTAGGAGTTCCATTGCTGCGATCTCAGTGGAAGCGGCGGTCCACTCGCCCGAAGGGAGGACACGTAGGATATAGGGTTACCCGGTCAAGGCGCGCGTCGTCCTTACGGTATGATCATCCGAATGTCTTCGAAACTCTGTCTCTTATCACTGTACCTCTGCACTGTGCGCGCTGTGCGAAATAACTCTGTACGCACTGTTATGCGTGAGAACAGAGATCGTTTGAACTTCGCTTGCCGGGGGTTGGCTGCGATCCGACGACAGGGGGCTCCCCACATAAGGTACGGGGGGAAATTCAGACAACTATTGACAACTAAAAGACAAAAGAATAATCAGCTCTCTTTAGCACCAATAAGCCCTATAATAAAGGGAATGCAGTTTAAAGGGGTGGTGCAACAATTTTTGTACTTTGCGCAAATAGCGCTCAGAATGAATGCGTGACGTTAATGACCTATGAAACACGCGTTCGTTTTCCACCCAACGCAATAGAAGTCCCAGAAAAAAAAAATGAAAGAAAAACGAGCAGCGTTCGCCCTTTCAACTCGCAGCTAAAACAGGCAGCCACGTGATCTGGAGCCGATTATATGCCGCCAATGTTGATCATAGCCACGCGCTGGTATTGGCAAAGCACAGGACACGCGCTGAGTTCTAGACATTGTTATGGCTCAGCTATTGTCGTCGTTGCAGCGATTGGACACGGGTCACTACCCGAATGCTTCTCGAGCTAGTAATTAAAGAGTTTTAGTAGATCGTTCCCATGATTCCGATAACGATACCCGATACTCCGCCACCGCCTCCCTTACGCATGCATAGTATCGTTATCGGGGCTATCGGAGGTATCGGAACGATCCACTAAAACTCTCTAATAGAGAGTTTTAGTAGATCGTTCCCATGACTCCGATAACGATACCCGATACTCCGCCACCGCCTCCCTTGCGCATGCATAGTATCGTTATCGGGGCTATGGGGGGTATCGGAACGATCTACTAAAACTCTCTATTATCACGAGCACAAATCGAGTGCCCACGCAATTCTCGGGTCCAGTCTATGAACCGCATTCAAATATCGTCATATGGGTGTACTGCGATCCCCAAGTTACGTCATCGAATTTTTCAACGGAGAGATTGAATAAAAATTATCGCTTTTGTCCTTGAAATTACACCTCAACAAACGAGTTTCTTGGCCAGTGGCGTTGCGTGCGAGTATCCCACTCCCACTAGTGCCAGTAAGCTCGTGTAAAGTGAAAAACATTCTGATTGAATATCGTTGCACCGCTCCTTTAAGGAGCGATCGAATAATTTTTGTTAGGAGACTTTAAACATTCGTTTCGGGGAGTAAAAGATAACTGTCTTCTTTTTCTTTTTTTTTTTCTTTTTGTAATATCTAAAACATCTTATTTTTTCAAATCCGTTTTTTTTTTTTTTTTTGCAAGAATACCAAATATACCGACTTGACTGGTTAGTTTTAATTTTTCCGAAGCTGCTGAAAAATAGCTTATTACGGGCGGTACCTATGAAAACTGGAGCGATCTATACTTGTTTTCACCTTAAGAAAAAGTGGGTGTGTCCCTCTCGTCGCATGCTTATTGGTCGCATGCCGTCGCACATATTATTCCGTTCTGCGAAGTAGTTCCGATAAACGTTTGCTCTCTGGGAAGCTAGCGTTATTTAAGCTTAAATAAATTTGTTATTCTCAGTAGGATAAATAATACACCTCCTTAGTACGCGTGTATTCACGTAATTCAACGCCTCACAAGATCTGAGTATCGATGTTCGTAGCCAGCCGGCCAGCCGCTGTTGCTCGCCTTCCAAAACGGCGACTCCAACAACTCTGGCTGATCGGCACATGATGTCAGCACTCTTTCCTGAAGACGTTTCCCCTCGGGTGTACTACAAAACGTCACGCAAGTGGAAATGTCCTGTCGAGCCAGACAAGGCAGTGTGTTTTGAACGTTTATTCTTGGATTTCTTGGCAGTACCAAGAAAAAAATGTGGTGGAAGTCGTCAACCTGACTGCCGCCGCAACGGGGATCAGCGCTAGCTCGATCTACGAGATCAAGTGTGGCTTCAAAAGTGCCAACGGAGCTGTAAAATCTCCTTCAAAGAAGTGTCCAAAATTCGCTGAGAAAAGGAAGAGGATTTCAAAACACGACGCGTGCATTTTGACGGCCGTGAGAAGCTGCCTGCAGAATTTCTTCTGTCGAGGGGAGATTCCAACGTTGAAGAAAATCGCCGCTCGTCTCCAAGAAGACGACGTGCTGCCGTCCTGTTCCGGGTCTACCCTGTATCGCCTGCTGAAGGACATGGGTTTCGAGAAACAGAAACGGAATCGCAGCTCCTTCCTAATTGAGAGAGACGACATCGTCGAGTGAAGGCGGCGGTATTTGAGGGCAATCGGAAAGCACAGAGCTCAGATCCGCAAGATCTACTTCCAGGACGAGACTTGGGTGAACGCCGGCCTTACATTTGAGAAGGTGTGGACTGACAGCACCATAAAGTCAGCAAGGCAAGCCTTCATGTCTGGACTGACGACCGGGCTAAAGGTTCCTTCTGAAAAAGATGAAAGAGTGATTGTCACCCACGCAGGTAGTGACACTGGCTTCGTGTCCGGCTGCCTGGACGTGTTCCGTGGGAAGAAAAAGGGGGACTACCACGATGAAATGGACTCGAACAGGTTTGAAGCATGGTTTCTTTATCTGCTGGACCATATCGAGCCTAACAGCGTAATTGTTATAGACAACGCGCCATACCACAGCAGAAAGGCTGAAGCAGTTCCCACAACTGCAACAAAGAAGGGCGAGATCCAGCAGTGGCGCTCTTCCAATTGAACCTAGACTGGACTGCCACAATGAAGAAAAAAGACCCTCTGAGCATCCTGGCAACTGTGAAGGATCGCTACACAAAGTAGAAAGTTGACGTCATGGCTACGGACGCCGAACACACAGTGTTGAGGGTCCCACCGTACCACTGCGAACTAAATCCCATAGAGTTGATATGGGCACGAGTCAAGCAGGAGGTAGCCTCCAAGAACATCACATTCAAGCCCAAAGACGCTGAGCGGCTCTTGAGGGAAGCAGTGGACACCGTAACAGCTGTCCATTGGCATGAATGTGTAGAGCATGTGAAAAAAATGGAGGCGAAGTTTCGAGAATGTGATGTCCCAGAGTCGAACCTCGAGCCAGTCATCATACGCCTCGATGCAAGCGACACGGAGGAGGAGAGTGGAGACGACGACGAAGCTGACGACGAGGATGAGGGTGAAGAGATCTTCGGTGTTAAGCCATTAGAGGGGAATTGACCGTGAACCAATGTCCCCCTAGGATATGTTCTCTTCTGAAAGTGGCTAGAACTTTGGACTCTGTCATAACCCAGAACACAGAGCGCGGTCCTTTTAAGGACCATTCACATACTGCAAAATCAGATTCCCGACTTCATACACGCCTAACCTCCAGTGTCATGTTGTTGTCGTGATTCTACCTTTCATTACGTAATAGCCTTGTTCATGGCTTCGCGGGGTCTTTGAAATCAGCTGTATGTATCCCACTGCACCGTGGATAACCAGTACAAAGATTCACCCTAAAAAAAAAAAAAGTTTGCAGTTGTACTGCACTCGCTAATTTGCCAACCTACAGCAGAGCTGTCAGGCGCCATTTTGCCTTTTTGCTTTCTAAACGTATATGCATACAAGGGTCGTTTTCATTCAAGAAAGAAGACGTAGTGTTGGCGGCATACCGAAAGTGAACCATTGTTCTGGAATGTGACCCTCAGCGTAACATTTCACTTGCTCACCTCATGCAAATTCAGTGTCGCTTACACCTCATTTTGAGGTCTAAACGTCATGTTCAGCCCAGTCTTTCATTGAGATAGCTCTGTTATTTGCAGGGATCAGTTCCCCAGGCGGTTTGTGGGAAAGTAAACTCACAAACTGCCATCCACATGTCTTGGGGTCGCTCTGGCAATAAACGTATCTCTCATCCACCATGCTGTTTCAGATTATAATCGGGATTCTGATCGCCAAGAATCCTCACACAGGGCCACTCGGGCAACAAGCAGAAGCTTTTATGGGATCCTGGAAGAACGTATCTCACATCAACCACGCTGTTTCTGCTTATAATCAGGATTTGTACCACCATCACCACACCACGGAACTTAAGAAAACAGAATTGAAGAATGAAAATTGAAATTCACCGCGACACACAAGGAAACCGACTGCCCACTCAATATATACACATGAACGTCAGCGCAATAACGTAAACAAAGGTCTATTATGACAGAATAAACTATGCAAACATAGGTTAGTGGCTGGCAGTAGGTCTGATCAATCCCAGTTCATCAAGTTTGCGGCGATGTCGATGATGTCAGCTGATCTTTTTGCTTTAGCGCTCCATGGTTGCCGTTCAAAACTGTAAATACGATAAAACTGGCACACATTGATTCTTTTTCTCATGGTGACTTTAGAAAGCCGACGGTATAAACAATGTTAGATATACAAAAATATGTTTATCGAAGACAGTTTAAAGAAGCGATGCAAAATCGTGCGGAGATAGGCATGTTTATCAGAAACAAACGCTATTTAACGAGGTATGTTCTAGCTTTTTTGCCACAAGAGGATGCTGCAGTGCTAAATTCGTTTTGGTTTTGTTCTCTAATTGTAGATCCCACCACCTCCCGACGGAGAGTGGTGAAGTCTACGCGATACCGCGGCATTTCATTGGTGGAAACCCAGAACACTCCGCCACCAGCCGGACTTGTTTTACTTCGGTTCTTAAGGTGAAAACGAGTATAGGTACTCTTCCGCGAAGCACCTGCAGGACAGTCTATAGGGCCGCCCACACTAGCGAGAAAACGCGCGTGGCACGCCGATCGCGGCAAGTAAAAAATGTCGCCGAAGCACAGTCAGCGCCACGAGCGCGTGCAGAGACACGCCCTTTATCTTGCCGCTTAAAGGGGTACTCCGCCGATTTTTGAGCTACCTCAACTAACTATATTTTCTGACTCCCAGGCCTTTACCCGTTCTGGAATGCTATTTAATATCGTGAAATTCATAATAGTTATTGCGAAATCGGCAAATGAAAATGATGCAAAAACAGACATTCAAATATACCCGCCCTTTTCAGGGCCGTGACGTCAGTGGAAGTTCAGCTTGCCAGTCGGGCGAGCAGTCTAAAAAATAGAATATGCCAATTATTTGTTCCGTGCTGGAGCGCGGGGACTGGAGCGAGCTTCCAAGGCATTCATTTGACACCATGAAACTGCTTCAAATCAGTTGGGAACAAATTCTACAGTCCAAAGAGTGAACCCCTGCACTTCCAATGACGTCACTTTTTCATTGTTGCCAGTAGAGACTTTCAGTTTGAAAAACACGGTGAGGACCAAAATTGTAAATTCAATAACTTCGTGAAAAAACATTATTTTGACCTAATATTTGGGATACTATTTTGGCGATGTTGTTTGGCGAGTTTAGCAAAATTTCAAGCAAATCGGGGACCATGAAGAAATCGGCGGAGTACCCCTTTAACCGATTTATCGGCGCGCCGGGCGCGTTTTCTCGCTAGTGTGGGTGGCCCTTATCGCTGCAATCTACGGAGGGGGAATTATGTCCAGGCCTGTAAAAAAGAGTCCTCACTGGGACACTGAGCATGGTAAAACGTCACGATAAGTGAAAGATGCGCAAAGTGTATTTTTTTTTTTAGGACGATGGTTTCGTCACTTGCCGAGCTTCCTCCGTAGATTGCGCCGATTGGATTTCCCAAATGCTTTGCCGGAACGTATACGCCACGGATTTTGTTTATTGTATTTCCTACTCTAATAGGATTATTTCTGAAATAACACTATCCGCTAATTTGAAATGACGTAAAAACTGCCTAGACTAGGATATATATGAATATATATATATATATATATACCGAATGTTCATTTTTAATTCGAACAGATTTATTTCTGTTCGAAGGGTACAGTGAAGGGTACATCAGTACCCTTCACTCCTTCTCCTCAAGAGCTGCGCTCTAATTCGGCATTACAGGGAGTTGTAATGGCTTTCTTTTTTTTTAATAAATCTGTTCGAATTAAAAATGAACATTCGGTATATATATATATATACACACATATATATATATATATATATATATATATATATATATACCGAATGTTCATTTTTAATTATGTTCATTTTTAATTCGAACAGATTTATTTAAAAAAAAATGAAAGCCATTACAACTCCCTGTAATGCCGAATTAGAGCGCAGCTCTTTAGGAGGAGGAGTGAAGGGTACTGATGTTCACGTGTTCTCGGGGGGGGGGGGGGGGGGGGGGGGGCAGGGGTGGTCACGTAACCTGGGGTGCGGTCACGTGACCTTGCTGGGGTCACATGACCCCCTCCCAAGGTCACGTGGGGGTCACGTGACCCCCCAAAGAAATTTTTCCGCTCCGCTAAATTTAGCGGGGAAATTTTTGCGCTAGATTTAGCGGGCAAATTGTTTCCGCTAGATTTAGCGGGGAAATTTTTCCACTAAATTTAGCGGGGAAATTTTTCCGCTAGATTTAGCGGGGAAATTTTTCCGCTAGATTTAGCGGGGAAATGTTTTCCGCTAGATTTAGCAGGAAAATTTTCCCGCTAAATCTGGCGGGGGAATTTTTCTGCTAAATTTAGCGGGGACACTTTCCCGCTAGATTTAGCGGGGAACTTTTTTCGCTAGATTTAGCGGGGAAATTTACCCATAATGCAGCGCGCGGTTACGCCGACGGCGACGGCGACGCCGCTCAAGCCGGAAACAGGCGTCTAAAGGCCAGTTCAGACACTTGCGTTCGACTGCGGTGCGTTCGGTTACGGAAGCGCGACTGCGGAACGATGCGGAGTGCGCTTGCGGATGGCTTGTAGACACAGTTGCGTCGAAGCGCCGTCCGCCGCAGTCAAGAACCAATAGGAGCTTGCTATCGGCTCTTGAGGCGCACCAATCGAAACCACGACTTGCAGCGAATGAAGTCAAGCAACTATGATCACAACGAACATGGCGGCGTCCGACGGTATGGCCGCGACTTCTCCGTGTTCGTCGGGGTTATCGAGACTGGAAGAAACAGAAAACCTGAGGAATCTCTTCCTAGACTGCGTGCGGGGATACATTGCACAGGCGTGCAGTGAGGCGAACTGGCCCCTGGTTGTGCGGGCTACCACCGCGATGATTGTGCTCCAGCGGCGACGCCACCCCGGCCGCGAGTGGGTGCGCTCACTCCTGCGCTCCCGCGAAACTTTCGGGGAGTACCACCATCTGGTGCGCGACATGCGCCTGGACAACGGCCAAAACTTCTTTCAATACTTCCGTATGACGAGGCAGAGGTGAGTACGTAGAAGAAACTTCAGAAGCAGACGAAGAAGCAGATGTCCCCGACCGGAAAAACGGGACGAACCGGATGTAGTTGCCAGCGCCGCGCATGCGCTTCGGCGTTCTTTTTTTTCGCGAATTGCGATCGGTCCACCGCAACCGACCGCATGCCCCTCCGCACTGGAAAGTTGAGCCTGGCCCAACTCTGTTGCGGTACGTTGCGGAACGCCAAGCGTCGTCGTTTGCTAGGCGACCCGCTTCTGCAGTCGACCGCAAGCATGCCGTTCCGCACTGGAATGCAGTCAAACGCAAGTGTCTGAACCGGCCTTAAGAGCTGCGCTCTAAAAGCCGTGAAAGTTACACTTATGCTGAGTGTGGAGGTGAGTTATACGGCCAGGGGGACATATTATCGGGGCTAATCGTAACGATCAGTTGTCTAATTAACTGAAATTCGATCATTGACTTTTTAATTAATGAAAATAGACATATGGTTCCAATTAGAAACTTGCTCAGCGTCATCGAAAAGCACTAAATCAGTCATTTTCAGAAAGACTTTGAGCGCGTGAGAAGCGTAGTAGTGCACTAAAGTTACCACTCGTGTAGCAGGTACAAAGCTAGCGGTTGCGGTAAGGCGCTTGCGCGATTTTTCCGTCTCTTATCTAGCCCCAGCCTTGTACCTGCTCCACGAGTGGTAACTTTAGCGCACTACTTTATCTTCTCACGCGCTCAAAGTCTTTCTGAAAATGACTGATTTAGTGGTTTTCGGTGACGCTGTGCAAGTTTCTAATTGGAACCATATATATATTTTCATTAATTAGAAAGTTAATTAACGAATTTTAATTAATTAGCCAACTGATCGTTACGATTAGCCCCCTATAATATGTCCCCCTAACCGTATAACGCACCCGCACAAACCGTATCAGTGCATCTTTTACGGATTTTTCAAAAATAAATCTGTTCGAATTAGAAATGAACACCCGGTATGTATATATATATATATATATATGGGTGGTTCCATCTCAAATCGTGCAGGCAAAAAGGGTCGAATTTTTAATTTCGATGAAAAAAATACATGTTATGGCGCCGTTTCTGAAAACGCAGTCGCCACAAACCGCAAGTTCGTCGGATTTTTTGTTCTCGACTTATGAATTTTTAAAGAGGCCGCGGCGAAAAGCAGTGTTTTTCACACCCGTCGTGGGTCGGATGTTTCGCTTGATCTCCCGCCATGGATTTTCAGTCCACATTATATTATCTTTTTTGAAACACTTTGTGGACACATTTAAAAGGCTCCAATATCATGAAATAATTTTAGGCCTTTTGTTTTTTTTTCTGTAAAAATGTCCAAAACGCCTCCTCGGTCAATTGTTGATGAACTTTGACAATTAATTACTCGCGATCTACTTCGGTTACACCGATATTTTTTATGTCCACGGAGAGCCCAAAACACGCTTTTTATATTTATTATAAAATGCCTTGGCTGCATGAAATATCCTTTGCGGTACAGTTACGTTGATATTATGAGAAACCAAAAAGTACCAATTTTGAAATTGATTTTCTCAAAAAACCCAATTTTTTCTTTTTATTTTTTGTTCAAATGTAGATATGATAGTTGTCTACACGAAAATCAAGCCTAGAAAGTGTATATTTTGTTTGTATGTTCTACATTTAAGCATCAATACCGTACAAAAACGTGTTTTTACGGCTCGAAATGGATTTGCGAATTGCGCGTCTTCACAAGCTTGGAAATAGTTTTTTCTTTTTTTTCAACGTTCCCACATAAAAATGAAATACAGTATTTCCACCCTGATATATTTATTGACTATTTGAATTTTATTATAGGCGGCAAGCTACATCGGAGGAGTTCCAAAAAGAGAAATCAACACTTCTTAACTGACCAGCAGGTGTCGTAAATTTTTAACGTGTAGGAGTCGGCAGACGTCTTATTGATTCGGGGCCCTCATTGGCCTGCATGAACGTCCCGCCCTTTCGGAGCCAGCAGATGACCATGACCTTTCGCTCTCGTTGTGTTAGATGGGATGGCCCGTGACAGTAAAGCGAGCAGCGCACCCTGTGTCGCGAGGAGTGAAATGGTACGATTGTGTCGTTGACGCGGCGAACAGTGACAGCCACCCAGGAGGAGTCTGTCAGAGTATTGCACAAGGGAAAGCAAAGGAATCGTTGCCTGAAAGGATGAGGACACCACGGCCTTACAATGTCGACGGTCAACAACTGTTCTGCCTGCCAAAACAACGCCGCGTGCGCGCTAAAACCGGCGGCGCGGGACAGAAATCCCGCAGACGCACACATGAAGATGGGCCAGTTTCGTTAGGGATGTGGGGAAATTTGAAAACAGCCATCCGTGCATGCGTGAAACGATACCGCCTGTTTGCCCTAGCTTCGAGCGCCCTATCCTTACCTTGAAACGGCCGTGCTCTCTCTCTCCGGGGAGATCCGATAGCACCGAAGGGTTATCTATTAAACTTGAGGAAGAAAACGAGAAGGGAGTGTTTAAGTTTAATTATCCCCACCAACCCACTCGTTCTGTCCTTATAAAGGGTTATCTCTTTTGGAAACAGCAAAGCCCGGAGACTGACATTAAAACGAGCGTGTTGGTAAATATACTTGTGTTTATATTGTGCCCGGAGACTAGTTGGGTCGAAGTCAGCCTCCTTGTCAACTATAACCGTTTTTGAAGAGTGGGCTTCTTCCGAGATGAAACGCTAGCGCCGGCTGACGTGTTCTTTTGAAAAAGGGAAGGAGTTAAAGTTGTTCCTCCCGGTGGTGTGGGAGGCAGGTTCCGCTCCGATGGTCTGGAGCGTGGTGGCACGAACGTCGCTGAGTGACGGGTCGACTCACTGCTTGAAAACAACTATGTGCATTTATTTACACACTAGTTACAATTCCCAACTTGGGAGACCATCCCGCCTCGTCTAAAGTCTCGACCCCCGTCCCCAATTTCCCTCCATCAAATCCAAAGTCCGAATCCCTCTAAATCCTCTCCGCGCTCCCTTTGTAGGCCCGTAGGGGCCTCCTTTCCCCTCAGGAACCGACCAATCTCTTCAAATTCCGCCACTCACACGTGGTACACTTTTCTCCAATGGTCGGCGGGCTGTCATTTTGGCGTCCTAACCGCCAAACCCAAACTCCTTGTAGAGTTGTTCTCTGCAATTTTCCCAGCCTGACTGGCGCCAACCGCTAAGTTATTGCATCGGGCAAAAAGGACAATTTTACACTAAGCGGCAAAACCCTCTGCTTACACGCACATTCGATTATAAGGCACAAGCATCTTCCAGCGCGGGCTCTTTCGGTCCCGGTCCGAGCAGACCCCCGAAACCCGAGACGCTTCTTAACGACCGGCGGGGGGACCGCTCCCGCGTCGCGGCCGCTCTGGCCCCGCCGACCCAAACGTAGAAAGCTAAAAAAACACAATGCCGACGCAACTCTGGAAAGATAAACTTTCCTAACCAAAAGAAAACACCTTAATTAATAAGCATGACTCCTAAATACTTAACTGAAGGGGAAAGAGAAAGTTTGAGTAACTGCAGAAACTACCTCGAAAGCTCCTCTTCCGATATGAAGCTTGAAGCATAGTCTCGGTTACCTTGTCGCGCATCGCCTGCTCGAATCTATTCTTCACTCTCTTTCGTACAGCCACTGTTCCGCACAGCCGTCGTGGATGTGCGCAATAGAGGGAGGAACAGATTCGAGCATCATTTGGACGCCGTCATCCTGCCAGACTTCAATGTCGTGGGACCGACTCGTGTGTGTTTCTTCGCCCCGCTGAACTTTGTTTCTTGGGAGCGGGTTTTTCTGAACGCTTTTTTTTTCCTTTTTTTTTCAATGTTTTCTAACTGTTTGTTAGCACTGTTCAGTTGTTGGGTTTATTTCGTCATGGCGTAGCGGCCTGGCGGTGATGTAGAGAGCGTGTTCGCACGCATTTGGTTGCGTCCCGTTTAGGGAATGCCCGGGGGAGTTGGTTTTTGTTCTTGCCATGTGCGGCTGAGTTTTCCCGTCTTTATTAAATAATTGATTTTTTTTTGTTTTACCTTTACGTGCCGTCGACTTCTTTGTCTGACTTTTCACCAGGCGTGGACCTATCGCCTTGCCACCGCTCGAACCTAAATACTTTATTTTTTTTTAACGCAATTTTCGTTAAGATCGGAGTTGGGCAATTTAATTCCTATTCATTTATTTTTATTTCTTAGCCCTCTCCATGACACACTCTCTGTGTGTTTCGGACCGTTTCTGTGTCACCACTTTTGTGTATTACGGAAGTGAAAGGACATTCCCTGGTGACGTGTGCGATGTGCGGTGAACAAGCCCCAGTGTTTGGTTTCGTAAAGAATTGTATATAATATATCGACGATGTGGTGACTTTCTTTGTCTTAGTAATATGACAGCTAATAGCTAGTCGTGCTAGTTTACTTTGAAAGGTTTATAAATCGAAACAATACAACGTCTGTGCCTTTTGGTTATTGAAAGTCTACTAGGCCTGCTAATTTGGTTAGATATGTATCTCATGGTTCCCGCTCTTATCAAAACATACATAAATATTCAATATCACAAAATCTGTTTATAATTGATTACAAAATGCAGAAGAAAATTCAAGAAAACTTTTTCACAATTCACAGAGACGCAAGGGTCGCTATGTCTGACTTAGGTCTTGCAAAACAAAGACGTCTTTTTCCGATATTGAGGCCTAAATATAAAACATGAAAACAAAATATACACTTTCTAGGCTTGATTTTTGTGTCGACAACTATCATATCTACATTTGAACAAAAAAAAAAAGGTTTTTTGAGAAAATCAATTTCAAGAATGGTACTTGGTTTTTGCATAATATTAACGTAAACGTACCGCAAAGGATATTTTATACAGCCAAGGCATTTTATAATAAATATAAATAGCGTGTTTTGGGCTCTCCGTGGACATAAAAAATATCGGTGTAACCCAAGTAGATCGCGAGTAATTAATTGTCAAAGTTCGTCAACAATTGACCGAGGAGGCGTTTTTGACATTTTTACAGAAAAAAAGCAAAAGGCCTAAAATTATTTCATGGTATTAGAGCCTTTTAAATGTGTCCACGGAGTGCTTCAAAAAAGATAATATAATGTGGACTGAAAATCCATGGCGGGAGATCAAGCGAAACATCCGACCCACGACGGGTGTGAAAAACACTGCTTTTCGCCGCGGCCTCTTTAACAATTCATAAGTCGCGAACAAAAAATCCGACAAACTTGCGGTTCGTGTCGACTGCGGTTTTAGAAACGGCGCCATAACAGATATTTTTTTCATCGAAATTAAAAATTCGACCCTTCTTGCCTGCACGATTTTAGATGAAACCACCCATATATATATATATATATATAACGGGCATGGTGGCGGGAGGCCGAAGGCGTGGGTATAAAACTGAGAAGAAAAAAACCCTTAGTGAAAACAGCAACAACGGACGATTTAATCTTCGACGTTTCGGCCGGAGTCCGGCCTTCGTCAGGAAGAACTTTTACAGATGAACGCGGGTGGTATATCGTCCGTTGTTGCTGTTTTCACTAAGGGTTTTTTTCTTCTCAGTTTTTTTTTTATATATATATATATATATATATATATATTCACTTTGCCACAAACAACTTACAGGGATGTTTTTTTTTACCGCAAAAATAAACTAGGCTTCGCTGAACGCTCTCTCTCCGCCCGAAGGTAGCGCTAGAGGTCTCAACAAGATGCCAAAGTTTCAGCCCGATCCGATAACTTAATCAAAAGTTATGAGTGATTTTCTGAAAATTTCAATGGGAAAATGGTGGCCGACGGAGTTTTCGAATACATGGGCTCTATGGCACCAGAAACCGAAAACGGGCAAAAATGAACTCCATTTTCCCATTGAAATTTTCAGAAAATTACTTATTGGTTAAGGTATCGGATCGGGCTGAAACTTTGGCATCTGGTTGTGACCTCTGGCGCTGCCTCTGGGCGCAGAATGAGCGTTCGGCGATGCCTATGCATAGTTTAATTTTGCGGCGAAGAAAAAAACCCTGTAAATTTTTTTTGGGACACACTGTATATATATATATATATATATATATATATATATATATATATATATATATATATATATATATAAACATTTTTTAATTATCTTAACTTCTTTTTATATTGAAATTGTACGGTTATGACATCCACATATCTGCCAGTAACACTCGGTTTTGACGCAAGGAATCGGCGTATTTTGTAGTACAACAAAGAAACTGGGCAACGAATTTTTGATTTTGCCGGTTTCGCGGAATTTGCTAAAAAAAAAACAAAAAAAAACGCTTGACTGTACTTTAAAAAAAGTAAGGAAACAACAGAAATCCCTGCCACAATTTTACAAGTGCAGCGACATGAAATCACTAAAAAGAGGAAAAAGGGCTAGCTGCATTCACGACGGCCGGGCACAAGGTCCGTAAATCGCTATATTTTGTGCCAGTATTTGCCTTGAGGGAAAATATTGTTTACTCAGTAGTGAGGCGGTGTAAAGTGTTGATGGCAGTCAATACCCGTACTTGTAATTTAATTACTTCTTAGCCTCAGTGATTAAAAACGTGTCTTTGATACGTTCTTGGTTTTGCCTTTTACCTCGCGAAATTGCGAAGCGTGACACTTTTCCTGTCTAGGAATCGACTTAATTGCCGCGTAAATTAATCCCGACATATGTCCCTGTTCTTTCCGTCGCTGTCCACTCCGAAATAAACGCATGGCCGCACGATCATTGGCGTATCTTGAGGGTGCGGACATCTCCCCACCGAAGACCATATATGGACTATAGATTTGTTTACGACACTCACCAGTATTCCGGGAGGTCAACGTGAAATTATGCTCGCCCTACTTTGAAGCAAGAATCCGCCTGTGTGTCGCAATCAGAGGATCAAGACACACTTTTTTTTCTTCTTCTTTCTCTTTCAGTTATAAATATACGAGCCGCTTCTTTTGTTTATTTATGTTTGGCACTCTGTAGAGTGAACGATTGTAATGTCGTTGCTTGCCTGTCATTGCCTTCTGTCAAATCTAAAATGAGAAGCAAAAAAAAAAAAAGGTAAGTGAGTTTAGCTTGATTCTCGTTTCTTTAGTTTGCGTTATGTTACGGTTTCTTTTCTTTTCGCATTTGGTAACTTAGTGAATAATATTCGTTTCACTGCTCTACTAACGATGAAGGGTAATACTATCGTGCTCAAGTTGAAGTAGCTTATAGACACTGTTCGTACATCGTATGTTCACCGCAGACATCATGATGTCAGCATCATCTGCGGACATGCCTGAAGTATGTTCGAAGCTTGTTAACTTCGTGCATATGCATACACATATATATTCTGCGAATATGCCAGTTTTTGTATGACCAACGTGACCGGATCCCTTCATATAGAGTTTATAGACCAACTCAACTCACTGACGTCACGCCACTACGGTGGCGGTGCTGTCGGAACTGCGCATGCGCAGAAGCTTCACTCCTCCCGAGTCTGGTTTGTGCGCATACGCAGTGCCCACACCTGGTGTGGGCAAAACGGGCTTTGTTTGTAAACACTGTCTTGGTGTATACAAGACGGAAACCCGCCTCGGTCAGTGTGTCTGCAGACTTTGGATGCATCGGCGGTGTGACCTGGGCTTTGAGGACTGGTCAGATGGACAAACCCGCGTCTTACGAGAACGCGTGCAGTACATTTCGGCACTGATCGCGTGCTTCGGTTGTATGCAAAGAAATCATTGGGGCTCTTCGAAAGGCTGAAAGTTGCTTTTGGTGCCTCGCAACTCGTTTGGTCCTACAACATGAGGCCGTCGAGTTCGAATATTTTGGGTACATGTTTGCTCAATTTTAGTTTAATATTAAGGGAAGGAAACTTGCGAGCCAGTCGAGTTCAAACTGATTTAAAGGGACACTGACACCCCCCAAAAAAAAAAAAATTATTTTTTGCCAGGCGCTTCATTATGGTGTCGGAGGACTACCCAATTAATATTTTGCAACAGAGTAGCGTATTTTTTTAATAAAGCCAAAAGACGCAACTCCTCGAAACCGAAACCCGACGGAGGTCGGAGAAGTGGAGAGAAGAGAGTGAGTGGCGGAAGTCACGTGGCTACACCCTACCGTGCGTTTTTTTTTTTTTTTTTCTCCTCTTCGGTAGCAGACGACAGGACATGCGGCGTGCGATGGGGCGTGCGGGAACTGCTCGCCGTGCGATTTTTTTGCAGTTATGTTTGTTCCGCTCGTTGTTCTGTACTCCAAAATGAGTTGTTTTGTACATTGAGGAGTTGGACATGAGTAGTAAGTGCCCGTGGTGAATTTCCATGATCGGCTCCGAAAAGAATACACCCAAGATGTTGCTTGAAGAGCTGGCTCACATTTCCTGAATCCGAAAAAAAGTGGCATTGTGCGACAGAGTTTCCGAAAGATCAACGGGATCGGGACCAACGGCTGGCTGCAATTCCTGTAGAACATATACGGGCACCTCGGAAAGCGGACGTTACCTGATTTATATGCTCCTTGCCTTTTGTGGAAAGTGATTACATTGAGCTCGCAGGTGTCAAAACGGAAATCCCATACCATTTAAATCAGCGAAGTATCGTCCACAACATTAGTTTGTTATTTTTTTGTTCATTTCTTCAGTGATGATTGTAAAAATATATATATGTAAACATCGAAAAATGTTTGAAGAAAAAAAATTAAGTTCCACGGGGGATCGAACCCGGTGCTACCGCGTGTAAACCGGACGTCTTTCCCACTGAGCTACTGGCGCATCGCTTTTCTGGAAGATCTCTTTCCCTAGTAACAATTCAGCCGGTAAACTGTAAGTTGGAAAGTTTGCTGTCGATTTTTCTCTAGCAAAAGCACTCCTGGGTCGAAGTCGGGAAGCACCACGCTTTGGGGACATTCGCACCTAGTAAAGAAATCGTACGCGTGCATATTGAACTCGAAGTAGACACGTCGTGCTTGACGTTTGCGCGAGCGATGTCTTCAGCCACGAGAAGGGAGCGACGGCTCGGCGACGTCTTCGTGCAAATCGGCTTGGTGGCCGGGCGTGTCGTACGGGATGAATACCAATTCTTTTGATCACTCCCAAATTTCTCTTTTAACGGTAGACAGAATTCGCCGGTACCGTGAACGACAGTTCTGAAATAGAGGTCCCACGCCCGTCGTCCGCTGCCATCGCCGTCCCCGCGAGTCCCACGATACGCGAAATGACGAACGCACAGAATGCTTCCGGTTGTCTGTGGAACTTTTTTTTTCAATCAACGTATTTACAGCTTTTTAGAAGCCACAAAAAATGGGTTTCATATTTTTTTCTATTTTTAATAATGAGTGTGTGCCTTCAGTGACCCACGACTTCGATTAAATTTGGTGGTCGCATCGATACCTTAGAAAACGGCCCGTGACCGCGAAAAAGAGAGTGAGCGAGACTCGAACCGGCCAGTTCTTGATCGGCGGTTTTCGGGCGGAAAGAAACCGAATTTCGAGCCGCAAATTCTGTTCTGGGTAGTTGAGCTCTCATATGTCACGTAAAACTAAAAACCTCAGCGAGCATAAATACCCTGTCAGTGTCCCTTTAATGCATTGCTGCAGGATTTGGTAGACCCTTGGAAATAAATAAATTTTAGAACAGAACGCATTTCATATTTCTGTTAATGTAAAAAAAAAAGCGCAAGAACAATTTGCAATTTGTTTCATGTTATGTTGGCCCTAAGTTAGGTTGGACACATTTAATCTAGTTCAACATTGCTTCTAGTCAGAAACCCATAGAGTGGAGTTTATATTTATTGGTGTTTTTGTCGAAATATCCGCCTCCAGATAAAGTAGCAATTTTTTAGTTGGTATATGGTGACCGGAAAATCGATATGGCTCATTTAACGATATCCAATGTTGTTCCCGGTCGGAAAAATATTCCGCGTCAGAAACTGCTTTACCGCAGAGTGCTACGTAGGACTGAGTAATGCGTAACCAGTTGCGCCGTGGGCATTTCGCCCGTACCTTCAGTTTTGCGACTCCATCCTTCCTTTTCGATCGGCAAAGAATGGAGCAATCCGCGGGTCACCGGGAAAGTGAACCGGACTGGCGAATAACCTGAGCCAACTCCGGTTTTTTTTTTTTTCTAGATCACCGGTAAGTTCCTGGAAGCGTCCTAGCCTGTTCGTCTCCATGAGACATAAAAAAAGCGAGCTGGTCTGTACAGTTCAAAGAGTGCGTCATGCTGTAGTCTAGAACCGCTGTCGGTGTTCTCGTGAAGGAAGTGCAGATTACGAATCACTTGTTCAGAGAAGTGAGGGTTATTATGCGTTCAGAGAAGTGAGGGCTAGGAAACATGTTCGAGTGCTCTTCAACGTTCGATACGTGCTTTACATTCAAAGAGTGAAACCTAGCTGACCACGTACCTAATCAAAGAGCGAAGTAATTTACTCAAAAGTGACGGAACGGTCGGCGTGTACGCAACAAATTACGGCTAGCAATACATATTGTACTGACAACCTAACACTGCAGGCAAAACGTCACCATGGAGCTCCAAGCCGTTTCTATAGGGGAGGTATTTATTATTTATTTATTTATTAATACTGCTCACCTCGTGGAGGTGATAGCAGGAGTGAAACTGTACATATTTGAAAAAAAGAAAAAAGAAAAAGGTGCCGTTATACAGAGTTCAAAATCTCGGCAGCGCCTTGCTGCAAGGCGACACAGACAAGCAAAGTGACTCGCTCATCCAATCCCATCGGAAAACACTCGCGAATATCGAATGCATAATATACAATCAAGATGCAACTCACACGTACAACAACTATTTACTTTTCTAACCGATTTGGGAGAGGAATGAAGACAAGGTTGAACTATTCACAACGTCGGCTGGCAGTGAATTCCATTCTCTAACAGTGCGTGGAAAAAATGAATAATAAAATACATTGTTTTTAGCGGAAAATTCCCTTATTGACAGTTGATGGAATCGTCTTGTTAATCGTGGCTGAAAAAATGAGATATACTTGTTTTTGTTAATCTTTAGCTGGTCATTAATGATTAGATAGAAGAATTTTAATCGATCTCTCCGTCGTCTATTTTCAAGACTCTCGAGGTTGGCATTTTGCAGGAGCTGGCTAGGAAACACAGACCAGCTATAGGAGTTGTTGATAAACCTTACCGCCCTCCTTTGTATTTTTTCCAGTTTATTTTTGTTTACTAAGGTGTGCGGATCCCAGACCACTCCGGCATATTCCAGAATGGGTCGCACGTAGGTCTGGAATGCAGTCAGCTTCGCTGAAACACTGGAGCGCCCCAGAGATCGTCTCAGGTAGCCTAGCTTTTGGAAAGCACGTCTTGAGATGTAGTCAATGTGATCGTTTCATCGTAGATCCGATGTAATGATCACCCCTAGGTACTTAAATGATTCAACTTTTTGCAGAGGTACGCCGCCTATTGAGTAAGAAAAATGTGAAATTTTTTTTTTTTCGTGTGATGTTCATAAATACTGTTTTTTTCGCGTTTAGAGTCATTTGCCACTTCGTGCACCATAAGTTAATTTTTGCCAGGGAGGCATCGATGAGAAGGTGGTCTTCAGGGCTAGAAATTTCAGTGTAAAGAACACAGTCGTTGGCGAAAAGGTTAATCTGGACTGGTATATCATCTAAGATGTCATTAAGGAATATAAAAAAAAGTAACGGTCCAAGAACGGATCCCTGAGGCACTCCAGAGTCAACGAAAACAGGTTCGGAAATCGATCCATCTATGACAACCCCCTGTCGACGAAGTGTTAAGTAGTCACGAATCCAATTTGTAATCATGTCGTTCCTTAAGATTGCTTTCAGTTTTATTAATAACTTAGGGTGGGGATACTTGATCGAAAGCTTTTGAGAAGTCCAAGAAGACCACGTCCACCTGCCCACGACGGTTTAAGACTTCAGAAAAATAATGCGTGGTTTCAACCAACTGAGTGGAAGTAGACAAAGCTTTGCGGAAACCGTGTTGCCGAGGATGCAGTAAGTTACTTGATTCTAAAAAATGACAAATATGCGTAAATAATACATGTTCCAATACTTTCCCCGCAGTACACAAAAGTGAAATTGGTCGCTAATTTGTCACAAGGTCACGATCTGCGGCCTTAAAAACAGGGATAACTTTTGCGTACTTCCACTCTGTGGGTACCCTGCCGCTCTCTAGAGACCTCCGAAAAATAACTGTAAGGTATTTTGCACACCATTCGGCATAACGGCGTAGAAAAGCGTTCGGAACGTTGTCTATAGGCAACCTGCAATGCTCTTTGGTTTGGCGCCATCTAGCGTCTGAAACAAGAAATATTGGGTACCCCTGGGAGTGGCGGCTGCATTGTTCAAACGTGAGCTTTTACTTTGGTGGCGCCGCTTAGCCTAGTGTCTGAAGCAAGAAATACTGGGTATCCCAGGAAGCCGTGATCGCGTAACGTGCCAGTGGAGCGGAAGCTACGGCCCTAGCGGGCCAATCGGAACGTGACTGCCTATCACTGAAGCGCGCCTCAACTCCGGAGAAGTATCAGGCTTTTCGCTGTGTCATGCTCCGATATGTGTGCGTTGCGCTCGTACACGTCGCGCGTTTGAAAGCCTTGGGCACGCAATGTGGGGCTTATCGTTTACCGTTTGCCAAGTTACAACGAGACAGGGTATAACCGTGCGCTCTCACCCTGCTGGCGCCGCCTGGCCGTTGCCGGTTGGCTATTCCGGTAGATTTTTTAACGTCGAGATCGAGCAACAAAGAAAAGATTTCATCTTCACAGATTGTTAAGTCGTTCAACGGAGGGGTATTCGTCGGCGCCTCAAAAGTGGGGTGCGTGTTATCATCTATTGTGAAGGTAGATTTAAAAAAAGAGATTGAAACAGTTTGCCAGTTTTGCTTTGTCACTCACATGCTCCCCGGCCACTTTAAGACTACTGATCGTTAGTTTACGAGGCGAGAGATACCTCCAAAATTTATCTGGTGATGTCAGCATAAAATTTGGCAGTGTTTCAGAATGGTATTTCTGTTTAGCCGCTTCAATGCTTTCTTTCAACTGCTGTCTGAGGTCGTCCAGATTACGGCTCCTGCCGTTGTTAGGGTGTCTCTTACAACTTTTTTTTACTCTGTTAATTTTACGTACCAAGTGGATGATGTCGCGAGTCATCCAGGGATTCTTTCTGTGCGTAGTTTTCTTAATTTTAGGCACATAGTTTTTGATACACCGTAGTACCAATGATTTAAAAAAAAAAGCCAGAGCTCATCCACATTACATTGAGGAGAGTCGCTAATGGCTGAAAACTCACAGAAAGCCTCCTCCATTTCGTCGAGAATACAAACATCATTCGCCTGTGCAAAATCAGAGACATACACTGTTTTGCTCTGTTTCTCAGGTTCCCCAGCGATGGAAAGGGACAGGTGAACTGTTTTGTGGTCAGAAATCGCGTCCAGAGCGGAAATGACAGGGTCTTTTTGTGCTAGAGAGTTGCTGACGAATACTAAGTCCAACGTAGACCTGGCGGAACCACACACGCGAGTTTCACACTTCACTAGCTGGGTCAGGTTGTGAAAAAAAGCCATGTCAACCAAAGGTTCAGCCTGTGACGAAAGCGGAACTGGGTAGGTTGACGACCAATCAATTTCAGGCGTGTTGAAGTCCCCTGCCAGGATTAGGTTCCGCTCCCCTAAATTATTGTTCGTAACGTACTCGTTTAACTTGATAAAGAATGAACAATCAGAGTTAGGGGGGCGATAGCATGCTCCTGTTACTATAGTTACTTCTCCCAGAGCTGTCTTAACCCATAGGCATTCCAGATCGGGAATGTCACCTAGTCTGGTTACGAGAAGTTCGTCCCTAAGGATCACCGCCACACCTCCCCCTCGTCTATCACGGTCTTTTCGAAGCATCCGGTATCCCGGTGGAACTATTTCGTGGTCTGCAATGTCATGGTTCAGCCAGGTCTCCGTGACAACAATAACATGAGGCGATTAAGCCAAAATGAGACTCTCGAGGTCAACAACCTTGTTTACCACACTTCGTGCATTAATGTTTAATAAAATGAATTCACGGTTACAGTCAGCTACCTCCGAACCCGGCCTTTTTTTTTGGTAACGCTCGTTGTCACGCATTGCCCTCAGCGTCATTGATAGGTAGGGACAGTGACGCGTGGCACTTGTATCTGCTATGGGTATTTTCGTCCCAGCTGTAGGTGGTAGTGTTCACCTTAAGTTTATCATAGAGCAACTTTACTTTGGCTCCTTGCTTCTTTTCCTCTGCCGCACTGTCCCAAAGATTCTTATGAATCTCAAGAAGTATTTTTGAGTAGTCATCAGATACACTTATCTTACTGCCTTTCAACTTGTGACAGATTTTCATTATTGCGGCCTTTTCTTTGTGGTCTTTGAAAGTTATTATGACCGGACGATCCCTGTTAGGCTGCTTCATACCCAACCTGTGCATTCTTTCAATAGTCTCTGCCTTAGCACCCAGAATACCCTGAAAGATGTTTTCATTAATATTGTTTAGCAAAGTATGTTCTGTTCCGTGCTCCGCCTCTTTTATGCCTCTAACTATAAGGTTATTTTTCCGAGAGCGATTTTCTAGGTTATCAAATTTTATCGTAAGGGACTTCATTTGTGAGTGAAGATTGCAGACTTCATTTTCCAATGCTTGGACCGTTTTACGTGTTTCACCTACATCAGAGAGCTTGCCTTCAACAGTGCTGAGTCTGGTTTCGAGCTGCTTGAACGACGCGTCAGCAGAGTTCTGATTTTCTCTGACTTCTGTTACTGTTTTAAGGATGTCCTGCTGCCTGTCGACCACCTTGTTAAGAATCTCTTTCTGGGACTCTATCATTTTTTTTTTTCATTTCGCTAAACATTTCCTCAGTAGTTGGTCCAGGGTTCTCCTCGACATCTCCCGAAAGGCACAGCAGTAGTTTGATAACAAAAACACAGTCGCAGGCACATTGAAAAACCGTATGTGGGCACGGCAGAACAACAAGACCGAGTTGATCAGAACAGTAACAAGATTTTCTGTCACCAACCTGAACGATAAGAATCGGCAGCATTTTAGATGACATGATCGCGGGGCTTTCGCCGCGCCCACTGAAGCTTGCAGTTGCAGTAGCTGTTCTTATGTTCGTCGCTGGAGGCCTCATTCGTAGATCCCCTGCCAGAGTGCGCTTGAACAGTGTTTCCGCGTCGCCATCGCGCATGCGCGCAGGGAATGACGTTGTTGATGCGTTGATAGGAACCATCGGTAAGCTTGTCATCTCCGCTGGGACCGTCCCGTCGCAGATTATGTTGTCGCAGGACACAGCGAAGATTCCGCCGAGCAGCACCTGAACGATAAGAATCGGCAGCATTTTAGACGACATGATCGCGGGGCTTTCGCCGCGCCCACTCGTATTAGTCAACCATTCCAAGATGCCGACAGTCTAGCATCCACGGCAGTGGTCTCGGACTGTAAGCAGATTAGCTCTCAATCTTTTTGCGTTATTGACACTAAACAATGTAAATTTAGGTCTTTATTTCGTGTCATTAACAAATCGGCTCGATTGAAGCACAATCCGTTATTCGCTCCTAAATGCTTTCATTATAAATGACGCATCGTGTAAACGAGCATTATAAAATTTCTGGGTGCTTGTCGAATGGCGTCGTCACGTAAACTTCGATACGTGGTATATCCTATAGAATCGATTCGCCCAACCAGGGGGCGCTCCGAAATTGCGATGGTAGCAAAGAGAATGGGAAAAGGCGGAACGAAGAGTCCCTAGTGGCACGTCGACAGGCACAGATGGTATCCCTATCAAGCTGGTGAAGAATTTGGGTCCTAAATCTAAGGCAAAACTAAGGGAGGTAGTGAGTACCATGATAACAAAAGGAAATATTCCAGATGAATGGAGGCTTAGTAGGATGAGTATGATATATAAGGGAAAGGGAGATAAGTCTGATATTAGGAATTATCGTCCTATAACCGTGACACCGGTTATTTACAGGTTGGTAATGCAGATTATAAAGAACAGACTGGAGGAATGGGTAGATTGCGAGGGCATACTGGGCGAGTTACAGAACGGGTTTCGAAAACAAAGAAGGTTGGAGGACAACTTATTTTCTCTAACACAGTGTATAGAAATAGCGCAAAAAGAAAACAGACAGCTCTGGCTGGCATTTCTGGATATCAAGGGTGCCTATGACAATGTGAACCAAAGCAACCTGTGGGACATAATGGAGAACTTAAACCTAGATGAAGGACTAACAGCACTATTAAGGAACATTTACAAAGATAACAAGGTGATTATAACATGGGAAGGAAAGGCGACAGGGAAAATAGAGATAAGACGAGGCCTTAGGCAGGGGTGCCCGTTATCGCCTTTGCTGTTTATGTTGTATCTGAGAGGATTGGAGGATAGACTAGAGAAGAGTGGGCTTGGGTTCAACCTTTCTTACAGTAAGCTAGGCCAAAAAATTCAGCAATCCTTACCGGGATTGATGTATGCGGACGATATTGTACTAATGGCTAACAACAGGACAGAGTTGCAGGAATTAATGAGCATCTGTGGTAGGGAAGGAGAGGAATTAGGTTTAGAATTCAGTAGCGAAAAATCGGCAGTCATGATTTTTAACGAGGATGAAGTTGAGAGGCTGAAGATACAGAATATTACAGTTGAGAGAGCTAGTAAATACAAGTATCTAGGAGTATGGATATGTGATGGTGCAGAATATCTCAGAGACCATGAAAAGTATATAATAGGTAAGGGCAACAGAAATGCAGCTGTAATGAAAAATAGAGCACTTTGGAATTACAACAGGTATGAGGTGGTGAGAGAGATTTGGAAAGGGGTCATGGTGCCTGGCTTGACTTTTGGAAACGCAGTGCTATGCATGAAATCCGAAGTGCATGCGAAACTAGAAATAAAACAGCGCGGAGTAGGTAGACTGGCTTTGGGGGCGCATTGCAAAACGCCAAACCAGGGAGTACAAGGAGACATGGGATGGGCATCATTTGAGAGCAGGGAAGCGGTGAGCAAGGTAGAATTTGAGGATAGGTTGAGGCTAATGGATGGGGAGCAATGGGCACGAAAGGTTTTCAGCTATTTATACATGAGGAGTGTAGACACAAAGTGGAGACAGCGCACTAGGAAATTAAGAGGAAGGTTTTTGGGCTATAGCGAAGATACGGAAGAGCAAGTCTCAGTTAAGAAGAAAGTTAAGGCCACAGAAAGAGATCGGTGGCTAGAGGGAATGCAGACAAAGACTGCTCTGGAAAGCTATAGATTAAACAAAAGAGTTATTGCCAAAGAAAGCATTTATGACAATTCTAGGGGAAGCTCATTGCTGTTTGAGGCAAGAACGGGTGTTCTGCGAACCAGAACATACAGAGTGAAGTACCAGGAAATTGATACAGTGTGCACTGCTTGTGGAGAGGAGGACGAGACGGCTGAGCACTTGATACTCTACTGTAAAGGGCTTCACCCTATGCCTACCGAAGACAACATAGATTTAATAAAGTCATTGGGTTTTAGAGACAGCGAAGGGAGAGTGGATTTCAAGACTGTAGAGATTACCAAGCAAAGATTAAGTGAATGGTGGCAGAAATCGAGAGAAAACTAGGTATTTTCTTAATCACTGATGGCAAGGGGGTTTCATAGCCTCACTTTCTTTGCACTGCGGAGTGAATATAGATTTCACATTTAAATATTCTAAGCTTAAATGGTAAAACAAAATGGCTAGGTGGCGTAAGCTACCGCCCGATCCAAAGGGCTCAGCCGTATTCATCCATCCATCCATCCGGTAGCGCCACCGCAGTACAACACATGGTCGTGTCACATCGGTCGCGTTCGTAGCGTTGCATTGGCGTCGTTGGTGTTTTGGGCGTACGGTGAAGATTTAGAGAAGGATAGGAAGCGTGCAAGAATTATTTCTCGTGGTAAGTCAAGAAACGATAGAGAAGCTTCAATAACAGGCATCTTCTGCCGAGAAAGCGGTCGATTTTTCCGCCAACGAGTCGGGTTCGCCACGCAAGTACGGCCGTGCGGCGTCTACGAGATAACTACAGGTGAGCGTCACTTGTTTAAATTTTGCGCTGTAATAACGTTGTGCCTTCTCCTCTTGAAAGAAACATTACTATTCACAATGAACCACTGTTCTCGTGAGTCCTGTTAGACGACGTCGGGATACTATTTTTCGGTCGCTGAACCACCGGCAGACGCTCTCCCTCTAGAGACTACGAGTGGGAGAGCTTTTCGGGCTCGTCCACGTCGAAGAGATATTAACGTGTTGGGGATCGTGCGGGCATAGGGTGATAATTCCGGGTAGAGAGAAGTCCCCCGCGTACAGTGGAGACTACATGTCCTCGCTGAGCTGGAGTCGCGGACCGGTGCGAGCATTGTGCCGATGATCTTAATTTTATTAGTATTGCTGAACACGCTTCCTGCATCAGCCTGCCTCAGCGGTAGGGAACTAAAACGCCAGGGCACGACCTGAACAAAGGCCTCGTAGATTTATTACCAGGTATTTTTGTTCCACTTCACTGAGGCAGTAGGTTGCAGCTACTGGGACCTGCTCCTGCTGATTAATGGTACTTTTTCTGCGAGTTTGAACAATAATGTGCCGCGAGATTCTGTCAGAAAGAGGGGCAAAACAGTTGAAAACAAAAAGAGGCTAGCCTAGACTAAATCTCCTCCATAAATGTCTCCTATGCAGATGACTGCACATAATTGTAGTCGAATTTTCAGGACACTGTTCAGTTGGATGGATTTATAAAAACTTAATTTCTCTTTCAGGTTCAAGGTGTCCAATCCACATGCAAGATTTTCAAATATTGAATGGGGGCTTGATTCATACTTTCCTGTGTGGGACATTTTAGGAGGAAAATGTTGTGTAGCAAAGAAAACACCACTGACACATGATCGGTTTCCATTATTAGAACAATTTTTATTTTCTGGAAAAACAATTCATACCTGTCAGTGTTTTATTGCTGTTTCACTGAATAAAGTTTGTTTCGTCCCATGTTTTCAAGCGTTTCCAGGAATGTGCCGTACTTTCCGGGCTCTACCTTGAAAAGCTGAAATTTGAGGCTGTGCGGACTATGCGAGATTTTTGTTTTTCAATATCGTTGATTATGACGAGACGGATTTTGTGAATGAAAGACCATGCTAATGATGATTTATGTATATTATTGACTTTTTTGTGAGCTAAGAAAGCAGACATTTCTCAAGGTGTGCCGTCTATGAGAAGATATTCGTGACCACTAAGCACCAGGTGCGGACTATGCACTGTGTCTGTACAATCTATGCAAAATCTTTTATTTTTTACCCAGAGTCTGCCACTGCGGACTGCAATCTGGAAAATATGGTACAGCAGCATAATGCAACGCTTTCAGAAATGTTTTGTTGACAGTGAAAAATTTTTTTATTGAGGTTTATCACAACCATGAGTAGGTAAACACACAAACTTGTAACAATATAATAATTCTTCCCATGCTCTTAACACGGTGACATTGGCGCAGAGTCGAAGTATGGCCGGCAGGACACTTGCAGATGATGTACACATCTCGAGAAGCAAGGACTGTCAAAGAAATTGTAGGGACGAGAACCTAGACTATTTCAGGGATCTTGCACGGCAGATCAGCTGTTCATGATATTCCAAGTCTCACGAAAAATGTCTCCCAGTTCGTAAGAAAGCAGTCATCATCTAAGCTTATCTGTCTTTAGCCAAGCTATCCTGGATCTTTTGGTACAGACTAAACCAAAACATGTAACTCGAAGACAGAAGAGACTACAGAAGTTGCCAATCAACTAACGATGCTTTTAACTGGCTAAGAGCGGGACACATATAGAGAATGCAAAAAAGACGAGGAAAGGTCACCTGTATCTTCGAGCGAGGGAGTGAAAATTAATTTAAATTAACTAAGAATCTTTCATGAGCAATTACATTGTTGGTAGGTTCTCTGCAATTAGTCTTTATTCAACACCTCAGCTAGCATCTCGCCTAGTAACTTGTTGCAGGATCAGCCTCACCGCCGAACTCGGAAACCTCACTCAAACTGAAGGGCCCCCCCACTTCCTCGAGGAAGGCGCGAGGGCCGGCGCTGGCCAATCGCGAGGACGCATCCGCCGTCGCGATTGGCCAGCGCCGGCCCTCGCGCCTTCTTCGAGGAAGTGGAGGGGCCCTTCAGTTTGAGTGTAGTTTGAGTGAGGTTTCTGAATTCGGCGGTCAGTGTCATCCTTTCAGGTGCTCACGAAGTGCCCGCTACAGATCCTCGGTGACTTTGGCGGAATCAAAACTGAACCGCACCACTGAAAAATAAATCAATAATATAAGATCTCTGGCGTGATCAGCGGAAAATCGACACGAAATAATGAAAAACTATGCTTGTCTTTAAGAAATAAACACATAATCAGGCTTTTTTTTTAAATATTTTAAATGGGGGCGGGGGGGGGCGGGGGGGGGGGGGGGGCTGGTTGGGGCTGTTTGGATGTGCATTCCTTGTGTGTGTTGTTTGGGAGGTGGGAATTCATGTGTATATCATAGGGTCGTACATGATGGCTATAAACAGCTAAAAAAACGGGAACAGCGATTAAGAAACACACACGGCTGGACAAAGCTGTACTCGCAACCCCCAAAAGCCCCTCCCCTAGCTAGAAGTCTGCTGACAAAGTCAAAAGGGCAGGGCGTCTCTTGTGAACGGCCGAGCTCCAGCACGTCTTCGTTGCCCTTCGCTGCGATTTGGCTGTCCGTGCACGCTCGAGGCTCGCGAGATAGAAGCCCCATCGGAGGTTGGAAGCTAGTGCTGGAGGAACTGAAGCTCCTCCCTGCCGTTCTCATCCTGCCGGTCATTCTAGTTGAAATATTCGTTCCAAAGGGATCCAACATCACGATCCAGGCCCTGTCAAACGCCTCGAGGGAAGGGACAAACGCGCACGTAAATGAAATATTCCGTCACGCAGGCATTGTCAACGGACTTTCCCACGTTCGGTAGTCATGCTGTTTTTTTGTTTTTTTTTTCTGGCACCAATTTCATTTCGTTTTTCCGGCGTATTTAGCAAAACTGATATTCCAATGAACGCGAAACTTACTTTTGTTGGAGCACTGCCGTGGTTCAGCCTTGGCGCCGTTCGAGTCTCGTACGGCTTTTCAAGGAAGCGGTAGCATTTTAAGGACTGACTACAAAAATGTTGGAGGTTGTTACTGCAATCAACAACGAAATATTTGTGCTAGCCACTCTTTTATAGATTCTTTATCGAAATTATTATTATTGACTAGCGTACCCGACCGCTTACGGCGGAGAAGCGAGGCGAAAAACAACGAGCCACTCGGATCGGGGCGTCCCGCCAGGGGCTGGAATGGCGCTGTAGTCAGCGGCGAAACGTGAGCGCTTCGGTCCTATTGTACACGACGTTATCACGGCCTCTTCATAAATTTTGTAGAACTAGAGAAATCCATGTTGAACGATTTCGTGTAGTTATCCTCGTAATTGACTGCAAGAACGAATGACAAAAGACTAAAAATTGTGTGTAAACTATTTATATTTTATGAGGGTGCTCCTCTAACTAAACAATCAATATCTCTTTTAATTAAAGGATGATTAATTGATGAGTTGGTTATCCCGCTTTACTTGTAGTATGAAAACGTATTACTTGTCGACAGGGTGACCTGGATAGCGAGTGTACAAGAAACTGCTCACAAAACCGACTCAAGGAAACGTAAAAGTTCGCTGGAGGCAGGAGCAGGCACACCCTCGGCACTTGCGGTTGCGGGATTCGAGAGTGTCGAGTTTAAAGTGCGTAAATTGGGAGCGCCAGCGTAGAATATCAATTTCGTGCATGACTGAGAATGAGGACTTCCCAGATTCCGTTTACTTAAGAGTTTCGTACGTGTCACATTTATCATCGCGATATCTACACGAAGTGCTTGAATAGGGTCAAATGTTGGAAGCCGACACCGGAAATTTTTTTCTTAGTGTTTTTACTTTTAAATTTATATTTAATGTCTAATTCCTCCTGGTTTACATCTGCCCACTCACACCCATGGACCCCGCCGAACCCCGGCCAGCCATCAAAAAACGCGCGTGTTTCCGATCGGCCGCGCATCCGCATATCTGCAAGAAGGAATAAACGTGTCTAAAAAAGAAAAAAAAACAAAAGAAAAAAAACAGCGTAGGCGTTTTTTCTTTTGTGATTTGTCCTAGTTGGTCGCATAGGGTAATGCCACTGTCCCTTGAGCTGCCCGGTCGCAACCGATTCTTCGATCCGACGGAGCCAATCAAGCAGGGCCAAAACTGCATCGTCACAACGCTCGTCGTCTTTCAGCATTTGCTACCACGAAGTAAACTAATCGTGCACAGTTATACGCCTTGATCCTGCGTGTTTTTTTTTTTTTTTTGTTTTTGTTTTTGTACGTGTTGGGTTTAGCCGGTGATAAAAAAAAGCCAAAGACACAGTGAGCACCATGACGATGCACTTTTGGTTCTTCTCGATTGGTCCCAGCACTAATAAAAGGCACTAAGTCATTTGCTTCGCGAAAGATGGGACGCATTTTGTGACATCTCACTTTAAAACACCGAGCAGAAACCGAAACCGAAACTTCGGCTCCGTCGGCAACATTGGCGTCGGTCATAATGTAGAAAACCCGAGACTGTGGTAAAAGCAAGGAAACGGAGTCGAAGCAGGGTTGCCAGGTAGGTTTAGCTCAAACCGCCAAAATGCCAAACGGTGTAGCCCAAAAGTAGCCAAATGCAAAAAATTTGTATAGCCAAAAAGTAGCCAAAATCCAGCTGAGTATCAGGGTCCACAAAATTCAAAATTATGCTCTCGCAAGTAGGAACTAAAGCCGGAACTGCATCTGCATATATTGTGTAGAAGAAGCTTCCAAGAACAGCAACATCTTGAAATGTATACGAAACATTTTATTGGAAAAACACACACAAAAAAGTATCGGCATTTTTAAGTATTGACACACGTTTGTACAGTCACATAGAGTTAACAATCGCTCGTGCAGGGCTGGCTGACCTCATACATCAGTTACGAGTTGAAGCGCACAAAAAATTCTTCTGTGGGCTTGAAGTCCTTGCAGCACTCTTTCTTCCCAAGGAATGCGAACTTCACAAACAGGATGCTTTCCAGGGTCGAATGGGACAATCTGTTTCTGAGGTCCGACTTCGTGAGGGACACCTAACTAAGCACCCTCTCAACGGCGGCATTTGACATGGGTAGTGTCAAAAGCGCGGTGCCAAGCGCAGAGAGCAACGGGAACATGGCTGCCCCGGAGCTGTTTCTTGCCTCCCTTACATTTTTCCAAAATAGCTCTAAACAATCGTCAGACAGATCTCTGATATTCGTCTGGAGAAGCCTGTACTCGGACTCCATGGCCGAGATCACCGAAGTCTGTATTTAAGGCGAAAACGCTTTGTAAAAACTGTCAAAAGAAAACTGTGTGATGCTGCCATGCTTGAGAAACAACAAATCGTTGAGGAGCTGCATGTTCGCAGGGAGGCGTTTCATCACACTTTTGATGCACGCAATCACAAACCTCCCACATACTTCCAAGAGCGCAATTCTGTCCTTCTCGCAAAGCGAGGACTGTTCAAGAGTATTCAGAAAAACACTTCCGAAGCCACATGCACGTACATGAAGCACATTCGTTTCCCAGTCCGCGCATTCGGGTGATGCGTAATTCGGCATGATTACTCGTTTCATCAATATCGAAGAGTTGCCCTTGCACGGCTTTGACCTAGATGTAGCCTTCCAATCCACTTCTTTCCTAGGAAATGGTAGGGTGATGAAAAGAAAGGTCAGGGAGGAGGATGCAGGGGCAAGGTCCTTCTTTGTGTGAACTTGGAGGCATAAGATAAGCGACAATGAATACAGAAGCGATGCCATTAGAACTGAATCTAGGTCAAAGCCGTGGTCCTGACGTCATGCCTACGCATCTTCACAGAAAACCTTGAAAGCAGGAATCCGTAAAAAATGGACTGTTGATTTGTGTCCATCCTAAAGTGTCTTTTATCTCTCTGCCCTAAAGCAAGCACAAGAAAAATAAATAATAGAGACCTCCGTGTCTTCGTGTCCCCTTATATTGCCCGCAGTCTCAATGTTTGTCATGTTGAATTATTTTTCTCCGTCATGATTTGAAATAGCCCAAAAATAGCCGCATAGCCAACCGCCACATTTTGACGCCAAATAAAAAAAGAAGTAGCCCAATTTGGCTATTAATAGCCCAATCTGGTAACCCTGAGTCGAAGGAGAAAGACAGGGGAAAAGAACGTCTCAAATTCTTTTCGTCTCATTGGCGTCGGGCCGCCAAAAACGTGGCTACCGCGTGGTACGAGTGGTCACGTGATCCTCTACGCGACGACGGGCAGGATCGGGGGAGGGGCCTACCGCCGGGGCGGGCGTATCCTTGACCGGAGCCTTGACTGCGTAGTGCGCGTTCCAAAGTTTGCCGGACTGTTTAAGAAGCATTTAGACAGAACTATAGGTCGCAATATTTGACGTGCGGTCTTCCTAAATGGTACAAAAGAAAACAGAAAAACTTCATTGGCAAGGCGTGCCAAATCTGTTAGTTCTTACGCCCGCACCCTGTACGAACTCTAAGCTGATGTTTAGTCTGGAAAAGGCAAGGGAAGGCGGCTTTGTTAACAGTTTCATCGTGTTCAACATACTTTGCTCATAAACATTTCAACGCAGAATTCTGAGTAAGACGAGTCATTCCACCCGAAGGTGTTCTATGAAGTGACAAGGCTGCGCAATATTTAATGCAACTGAAGCAAGCATTTGTGCAAAAGTTGTGTTTTTCGCTTTACTCCTGGAGTACGTTCGGGCAGGGCGTGACAACAGTCCACGTTTGAATGTTTTTTTTTGTGTGTTTTTTTTTCTCCGCTCTTGTTCGGTCAACGCACGTAGTCGAGCAAAACTTCGCGAGCTCTAGAGGCGTCGCATTATACTGACCGCAGTCACTAGACGGACATTCCCCTAGCCACTTTGCCTGATAAGCATCGCGCATTTGCGATTCTTGGCTTTTTCATAATTAAGCAGAGCTCATACCGTTTGCACCTACCCCTTCAATAAACAACTCGATTGGCTGCCCATCCGTGGTCGGTCTGCCACTTTCAGATGTACACCAAGGCTAATTCAATTGGCTGCATTTCTGGAGCTGTCAGTATTCTTTATTATCTGCTATTGTTAGCCCGGCTGCTGAAAAAAGACAGCATTGCTGGAGACTGAGGAGAGTGGAAAACCAGACAAAACTTAAGTTGGACTTGTTTGCTGAGCCTTAATACTTTTAGCGAAATTCGACGACGCTCGACTTCTTAAACGGTGTTACCTGACTTCTAAAAAAAAAAAAAAAAAAAAAAAGATTGGCAAAAACAATTTTTGCAGAAGTTTGTTTTAAATTTTTTTTAGAACAATCACCGATACTTACACAATAGCCCAATGCTTACACAAAAGCAAACATACGAACTGCATTTTAATTAAAACTTGCGTTTGAGCGAGTTGGTTCATATTGATTTACAAGGATAAAAAGTGCAAACATAACAGGGTTAATAAAGAGTACAAAGACGATCTTCGTGTTTTTATTGTCCTTGTTTTGTTTGCGCATTTTAACCTTTTAAATCTGCATTTCAATTTGTTCGTAAATCTGGAACTACTTATTCGATATAATTTGCCCGCTCCTCCGCCGGGCGGTGTCAGTTCGTTTTCAACTTTCGCGTATCCGCACCTCAGCAGGCTCACGACATCTCTACTCAAGACTGACAACAGTGCGACGTGCGCACGCAATGCCCAAACCAACGTTCCTAAACCACTAAGTTGGGAAACTGCCATAGACACTGCTCTAAAAAAGTGTCCCCGATCTGTCCTCGAGCTCCGAGCTAATGGCGAACACAACGCCGCCATTTCTCCCGCAGCGGCCACTCGTGGAACTGCACGTGACTTCTGTTTTGGCTTTAATCGGCCATTTTGGCGCAGGAACTGATAAAGTGGAAGAGGTTACAGTGGTGCCACCCCCGTCTCCCCAGCGGACGCGCCGCGTCTTGCTACCGAAGTTAAAATGCATCTAGGTCGGGATGCGCTACCTGAAAGCACCGCTGAGGCATGGTTGTATAAAAACAATATTAATTGTTCCGCAAAACCTTGCAAACCTTGCAAACTAAAAACATCACGCGCCCTTCATTTTGTACTAAACTACAAAAAATTTCATACAAAAAGAGTCTTTTTCGTTCGTTTTTACGCAAAAACATGCTTTCTAAAAGCTCGAGGTGACCACACAGACAAATGATAAAGAGTGGCGCTGTTGTCGTATTTAGCTCGGTCTCGGTGGACGCCAGCGGCCCAGGTTTCGACGGCGAGTTTCCCAACTGAGTGTTTTAGTAACGTTGGCCCGAACGTTTCAGAAAACATGTCGGTGGCGTAAACAGAGAAGGGGGGGGGAAGTGTCGACCCCCCCTCCCGCGGTGCCCATTGGGCCCGCTCGCTGCCCTGCTCACGCAGTCTGTCTTGCACGGGGCACGAAGCAAAGGACTATCTCCAACTTTAATGATTTAGAAAACAGTGTTTGTGGGGTAGAAAATGCTCAAATAAATAAAATAGGCAATATTTCTTCATTCGTGTTTATTTGATGAGATGCGGAATGGATATTTAGAAACATTTGTGGGGTGAAGGATGTCAATTTCAAGGCCAGGCATAACAAACTATTCTCACTAAAATACACAGATCAATCAAATCAAAGCGAACATAATAAAACGAACACATGGTGATAATATAAAACAATGTGAGTGATGTAAGTAATATTGAATGATTTGTAAAAACAACTGCATAGTAAGCAACGGGTGGCGCTGCACTCACGCACACCTTGAGTACTGATCAGAATTGCGTGTTTTCGACTAGAAATTACCTCGAATAAAAAAGTAATTCTGAGTAGTTATTTCAGAGAGCAATTTACAGGCTCCCTTGATCATCTCATTTATGCCAAGCGCCTACACATTAACATGCAGCCGTCTGCGTTCACGGCGAAGAATATAGATAAACTTCAATGTCGCGGTGAACAATCAAAAGCGCTAGACCGAGCAGTCGCTCGTTCGAAGTGGACGCTCTCAGGTATGTCTTTTAACCGTCGTGGTGAAGATAACGAGCGCTCAGCTTTCGCCGTTGTTACGGGCGGAGTCGCTGAGATCTTGAGGAGATTATGGACGTTTGGGAATAGGGCCTCCGGACAGAGGGCGACCGCCCGTAGCGCATGACGGGCGTTTCGCGTTTCTCTCTCTTGCATTTGCCAGACCGTATGAGCAGCTCGCACTAAAGTGCAGGAACTGAAGCCAGGCCTGAATAGAGCTCCAAAAACTTTTCAGCGCCGGGAGCTGCCTGCATTCCAAGATCATTGCCGGCAGAAACGACGAAAGTAATTGCAACGTACGCCGGTGGTTTTTAAATATCTCCTGTGTGATCAGGTAATCCAAGAAAGAAGGAACACGAAGCGCTTCAAATGCTCTTTCGTGTTTCCAGCAGGAATGTTAGAGCGGCGACGTTGCCGACGTGTTACTCGCGGCATCTGAATTTCAACTTCCGCTGTCTCGGCCAATTTTATGGCGTCTCGAAATATTGCCCAGTGCTTGTGGGTGGACGTTTGCTCTAATTTTTCAGCGTCGAGATTTTTTTTTTTTCTTTTGCAGTTTAATTTTTTTTTGACACTATAGCTATTCTTTTCTTTTGTCTGGCCGGCACGCGTTGGTAATGCAGTGGTACCCCAAAAGCAGAGGGAGTTGTGTGCCGTGAGGAAGCTTTTAAAGTTGGTGGGCCGCAACTGCGACGACAGTAGAACAGTGAGCCATCACGCCCGTATTCCTGTAAATGAAGCCTGCTCCGTTTTGAAAAATGACAATGTAGCTTATTTACCCGTTTCACCTGAATAGCGCCTTCCTAATCTTTGCGTGAGCTTCCGTACCGCCGAGTTCACCCGCTTCGTCAGGGGGGGGGGGGGGGGGGGATATTAATGCCGTTGAGCCCCCCCCCCCCCCCCCCCCCCTCCCCCCAAATAAAATGATAACCGGACAAAAGCTCACCGGACAGAAGCTCGCCCGTTTTTTCGCAAAACTAAACAAAAGCTCACCTTTTTTTTTTTTTTTTTGCCAGGGCCAAACACGGGTTTGGATAACGTGGGGATGCGATGGAGATTGTACCATTTTTAGGAGAACTGGCACCCCATCCCATGCAAAGGTGTCGGCAGATAAGCCATGACAGGCAGAGGAGCAACGTTTTGGGACCAAAATTTAGGTCACCGAAACTGAGTGGGGCTAAGAAGATCAAGCTTGCTTGGCTCAAGGTATGCCGGAGCACCCTTGTGCATCGCCCAAATAACGTCATGAACCGAAGGAAGTTTTTGAACCCGAAAAGTGACTGAAGAAGCCAAGTCACGCTTCGGTGAACTCGCGTTTTCATTGCGCTTGATGTTACGCTAAATGCGTACATAAAGATTCCGCCCAAGGTCTCTTCATTAATAATGCATGGGTTTTCTTGGGGTTCAAGGTAATATTTGAAGTGAATGGCTAAGAAAATTAATTATTTCCGTTATTGTGCGTCGTAAAGGTATTTGATTTTTTTTAGTGTCGCAGCCTCGCAGGCATGCACCTGAGTTGTCCGCACTCGTCTTAAGGCCCGTTCACACTCTTGCGACTGCTTGCGACCTCTTAAACCTGGGTTCCTTAAAACTTCTTAAACCAGAGAACACACTGGCGCCATCTATTGGGAAGCAGTGTAAACTCGGCGGTCCGGCATATTTTTTTTTTTATTTCTCGCGCAATATCCTTTCTTTTTTGGCTCGAAAAACTTTTTCCACTGTTATAAACGAGCCTTTCTATGGGTATTACGCACATTTGACCTCGGAAATCCCGCAAAACCTTCGCTTTTGTGAAATGCAGTTCTAGGGTCACCGCATAGATGGCGCCACAATGTCAGTGTGTCCCCTCATTCTAGAAACATTTAAGAAGTTGTAAGAGATCTGGTCTCTCTCAGTCGTACTCGGTCGCAAGAGTGTGAACGGGCCTTTAAGACCAACATTACATTTTCTCCTGGTGACCTTTTGTCTGGGTCTGTGAAAAAATGGGTGAGCTTTTGTCCGGTGAGCTTTTGTCCAGGATTCAATAAAATTCTGTCTACGCCAATGACTAGACGTTATATCCTCTACCCGTAATTTGTTATCACATCATTTCTCCGTTAACTAATTTTGATTTTGTACATCTCAAGGCCGACTTTGTTCATTGGTCTCTGGTATCCCTTACCAGACACAGGGGCACAGTCCTTCGACAGTGTCCCTGTGCTTTTTCGGCGCTGTTTTTCGTTTGCAATAAACCAACTGGCCCAGATCCCCACTTCACCGATTACCCTTACGACCGAGTGCCTTGTGATCTCTTACGACGAGAGAACCTTCCGACGCCATCTATTGGTAACCGTGGGACACTTGCGGTTCCCGCATTGATCGTTTTTCTATAAAAAAAGAAAAAATACCCATAATATCTCAGTATTTTTAGATACCCATCGACAAAAGTAGGTGGGCGCGAGAGTGAAAAACATAAATATATTAAAAGGGAACAGAGAAAAAAAAGTGGCAAGACGATGTTTATTTTTTAACATAATTGAGTAAGTCCTGAGGCGACGCGTCCGTCGCGAAGAAATTGACACTCGACAGAGGTCTCTGCGGAACATCACGAAAACAGAAAGCGCGAGAGACAAGGACAGGTGGAAGACTACACAGGACAAGCGCTTGTGTAGACTTATACTTGAGCTCTTAAAGAAAGCAAACATGTAGACAGAACTTTTTACGTAACTACGTTCCCTTTTTATACCCGTGATGTTCAACCAACTAGGCCAACAAATTATTTTGCCCTGCGGAACATCCGGGACAGGACACTGACCCATAGGCGATGAACGCCCGCTACAGCCTTTGTTTATCCGACGCTCTTAATAAAACGAGCTGGAGGCACATATAGGCTAAACCAAAGAAGCTTTCGCAAACAGTGTCGCTTCTCTGTTCTTGACAAAAGCTCGCCCGAATTTTTGAGGCGCGAACCACTGACGGGTTGACACAACGGCGTTGAGTTGTCCTTGGTTGTCACTTGAAGGGGAGAGTATCGCCACGTATCAGGAGATGGCGACTATGACCGGATATCCAGGCGCATTTGATTGGCCGAAACCCGATTCGATCCGATGCTGTCGCATTGAAATAAACAGAGTATTGCACCCTGAAGAAATAACACAAATAACTCATGCGCATCCCTTTCTCGCAGTGTTTCTCAGAGATTAAATTACTGCGATCCACCGAGGAATCTTTATGTAGATAAAAGAAGATATATTTATTTACTTATTTATTCATACTGTTAACCCCATAAAAGGGTTGTGATAGGTGTGGAGCACGGTCGAAGAAGAAAGAGGTGACGGAACATCCCCAACTTCGTCATCAACGCCTCTGTGCATGCAATAAAACGAAAATTTCAATTGAACAACAACAACCATCGCAATGTCCCCGGGAATATTTTAGATGGCAGTAAAAGAATTTCAATAAGCAGTAATTAACCTTTTGTACGCGTATGGCAATTATTCCAGGGCTCTACTTCTTTTTTTGCCATTTTTTTTTTGCGTTGAATCTTTTGGGCCACATTTACAAAATTATAAATTTCTGCTTTTCTTGACAAAAAATCCTAATGTTCTCGACGTCTGTAGCTGCCAGCAGGGTACCATAGAACGAAAATCAATTATAATTTCGATATCTCCTTGAAAACTTTTTATTCCACAGAATGTCCCAAAAAAGTTTGCCATGAAGGCCAGAAATTGGGCATAAATTCCGCTCGGGCTTCGCGCATCTCCTTTAAGGGCACTGTCGTACTGGGGCTCCGCGCAGGCGCAGTAGCGCGCCTCACAACCTTGAAGACGCGTGTGCGAATAGGGGCGTTTCCTCGAGCTCCTGTCATGCTGCGCCATCTCACGGCGTTTGTCAGAAACGGGAGCGAGGTTTCGACACACTTCCTCCGTGTCGAGGCGCCGGCCTTCGGACCCCCCTCTCTTCTTCCACCGCGATGTGCGGTAAAAGTTAACAAAAACTATACAACTCATAAATTATGCAATAAGAAAAAAAAAAGAAAGAAAAAAGACAGCAATATTATTTATGAGGCCTACAATATACGTACAATTAAAAAGAAAAAAAAAACACAAAAAAAACGATTGATTTACTTACTCTTTAACAATTAAGGAAAACAATTCCGAGCAATCGAAATCCTGTTATCACTTCCTGTGACTAGAACTAGAAAAGCAATATATTTGACAGGTCATTATAGTGATATTAACTAGAGCAGAAAAAGAAACAAAGTTACTGAGGTCGAAAAAAAATATACGGGGACAGGCAATGACTTGAAATACGACAGACAATGCCTCTTTCCATTTCTTTTTTTTTTCTACCTTGTAAAATATTTCTTTATTTTGCCCCTGTCTAGGGTTACTATCTCTATGGTAAACTTAGAGCAGCTCGCTTACTCTATTTCCGTTAACAGGATGTATGTTAGAAAACTTCGAAATAACACTTGAAAATTCATGTGGAGAGTTCATCACTGCAAAAGGTTTGGCGATGGTTTCTCCAATCGCCAATCGTTTAAGGCAAAAACGAATACTTATATACAATGATATTATACTTTAATGTGTTGTACTTAAGGTGAAGCGAGCATATACGATGGGATATCAAGGGGGCTTCAGCATGAGCAACGACAAACTGCGTGTGGCATTTCAATTTTTTTAAGTGTAATAAACATAAATATATTTTAACTAAGCCGTAGGGATTGGCTGTATGAGAGCTCTGCGGGAAAGTAATCACACGGGAGTTTTTATCGTGGAGAAAACAAGCAATGATTTAGTAGTTTGTTACCAAGAAATAGGAATATAGAAATTCCTTGTCGTGCGATTTAGTCATTATCGTGTGTGTCATTTTAAGCATTTTATGTTACAATAAGTGTTTCGCTATATTATCTCACCTTTCATCCCCCAAAATGAAATGTTTTGTTTATTTTCAATGTGAAAGGCACAAACGCCAGACACTACGACGCATATGCAGTGACTCACTTTAGCTCTGATTGGCATGATTAGTGGTTAGACGTGGAGTGTTGTTTCAATCAGAGATCGGTGGCTCCGACTTCCCCGAGCGTTTTAGAGCGGAGCTGATAAGGGCTAGTTTCCCAAGTTTCGTGTCCGTGGACAAATAAATCTCGACACAACCCTCTGGACAGCAACCGCCATCTATAAGCGGTGGCGGCAACCAGACAACCGGCCTGCCGGTTGTCTGGTTATAGATGGCGGCACACAGTACAGCTCCGCTGCTCTTACTTCACAGAATCAAAAGGCTGGAAGTTTTTTTTTTTTTTTTTTTTTCCTTTCCATCAGTTTATCTACGTATAGACTCAGAGTCCCTGTAAACGTCAAGGAGCTCAAAAAGTTTTTGCACAATATACTTTTATCTTTACAGGGACACAGCATGCGGAACCGCATGTGTAGTGTCCCAGTGCAAGTCGTACGTCTGAACCTAAGAAGAATAAAAAAAAAATATTTGAACTGTGTAATCTTTGGGGTTCAACCGCAGATCGTATATCGAGTGAGTCTTCCTTTGCACAGCATGGAGGCAGAGGTGTGGCACTTCTTCTAGAGCAATTAATGTACGATTGCAACACTACATACCAGATCGGATCAAGATACTGAAACCCGTCTTTTCGGACCGTATAATTAAACTACGCATGGCAGAGAGCTGAAACGCCGAGCGAATGTGACGCCAGTGGTGGTAATAGGATGACAGAGTTTGAGAACATGAAGTTATCTGGATCAAAAGACGCGAGAGAAAAACAAACGTTATTTTTGAGCCTAAACCTAAACTTAATATTCTTCAAACGAAAAATGCAATTGTGAGTGCCTACAACATGTGTCAGCAAAAAAAGACAATATTGTTTTGTTGCTTACTGATTTAGTTTTTCACTGAAATAAATGCAACAGGCATACCCAATATGTATTTCTTGGTTTAACGTATTATGAGGCTTAGATAACCGTTCATTTATAAATAAATCTGGTTTGTTTATACGCCAAGCTGTCTTGTAGACGGCATTGATTGGCTCCCCAAATGCTCTATACGGGGAAGTATAGAAGCAAGGGCATCAGTATAGTGATGCCCTTGCTTCTATACTTGAAAGGCGGAATTCAACGCGCGTTGCCGAAGCAGCGACGAGGACCCTGGACCGCTCTCAGAAGTGCTGAGTGCACTTCGCTGCCCTTCCTCCCGCGCTGTCATCAGCCTGGGCATTGGGATTAAATACCATAAATCGGAGCAAACATAATCGGGCTTTCCGCGCTAATAGAACAGGACGAGATTAACGGGCTCTCGACCCTCGCGGGGAAATCCTCACGTGCCCCGGCTACGTTAGTTGCTCGGGGATCCCGGAAAGTCGTTGCTGTCGTGGACCACGATTTACTGGCCGGGCGCGCGAAGCCAGCGGAGATACCAGCGAAAGCATTACGTGTCTCGAGACCTTCCGTGTTTATTGAGCGTAAACGGTGTTCGCCATTTACGTGGGTCAGTTGAAAAGTATGCGCGACATGTTTGTCGACCCACGATAGGTATTGGAAAGAAATGAAAATTTTTCTAACAGTAGCCATTGCAACCTTTACGAGCAGAATTCAGTTTAATTTACGGTGCTTTATTTATATATACATATTAGGAAAACGTAATTTTGCGATTATAATTCGCCTTGAAACATCCTGTGAACTAAAAGACCTTGGTTGCATCGATGCAACTGTTCGCTTTAAACTCGCTAGAAAATCCCCATTTTTGTGAATTATTTTTGGTTCAGAACGTTTTTGTTTCTGTAGGTCGTAGATTAACGTCGCCGCAGACCATATCATCATGAGCAAGGCCTTTATTTGCCTATACATTTGAAATCACATCTTTCTTCAGTACGAAACACATGCAAGACGTAGGACGTAGTGCACTATGAAGTTTAGCAGCTTTCAGCAGATATGCGTGGTGAAGCTCGTTGCCAATCGCATCGTTTTCGTATCTGCTTTTTACATGAATAAATATTATCACTGTATTTTACTTCATGTAAACTATAGTCACAACAACACCATCTTTACTCTCTCTCTCTCTCTCTATATATATATATATATATATACTCTCTCTCTCTCTCTCTCTATATATATATATATATATACTCTCTCTCTCTCTCTCTCTCTTTATATATATATATATATATATATATATATACGGTCCTTGGTTTTGTATGAAATAATTTGTGGCGCCTCCTTTTGTCAGTTTCATAAATGCGGGTTCAGTCAGGCGGTAGTGGTGGTACGAAGTATATCTCGCTCTCCAAAGTTCTTAATATTCTATCTACAGCCCAATTTTGGAGGACGGTCTTTCCTACTGGTTTGCGCCTTTTTATTATTATTATTATTAATATTATTTGATCTCAGCTTTCTTTTTTTTTTTTGTATTAGTGCCATCTAAACATTTTTTGCGTTTCGTCTGAAAAAAAAAAAAAAAAAGGAATTCAGTCGAGAAAGCTTTTTATTGCTCGGGCATGGAAAAAAATGTAAGGGAGAGAAAAATGCGTTTTGTATACAGCAGCGGTGGCCAAATCGTGACTCGCAAGCCTCGTGCGACTCTTCGGTGGCACCACTGCGGCTCGCGGCTCCCTACTAAGCCTAGTTCCCCCCTGGCAAGATGAACACATTGAACAAGGCCCTTCTTGTTACAAACGGAGACTCACAATAAAGAAACATACCGAGCACTTGTTTTATGAGGGAAATTTCCGGTGGCCACCAACTGAGAAGATATAACTTGTTTTGATGTAAACACGCCTCCTTTTTTTTGCAGCTCTTTGCTGAAAATGGTTTCTTTTTATGGCTCTTTCAATGCATTTGTCTCGCCACCCCTGGTCTAGTCTACAGCATGTAAACTAACGCTTTTAAGGCCCTTTAGACGGCCCACAAAATTCGATTTCTGAACGTATCGCGCTGCAATTTACTACAAAGGTGAAAGTTTACGTAAACAAAAAAACCAAGGAGTGAACTGACCTCGTTCAAAAGAAAGAAAGCAAAAACCTGTTTTGGGAAATCTACACCGCCACTTCGCAAACGATGCACGCGTAGAAAGAAGCGCTGCTGGCAGATGGCGTACGCCGCGTCGAGGGAGCGCCGGCCGAATCGGCCGGCGCTCCCTCGACGCGGTGTACTCCATCTGTCGGCAGCACTTCTCTCTACGCGTGCATCGTTTGCGAAGTGGCGGTGTAAATTGCCCAAAACAGTTTTTTTTTTCTTTTTTTTAAACTAGGTATGTTTATTTTTTTATTTTTTATTTTTTCACTGTAATCTTTCCCACCTGCATGGTTACACCTCTGTAGTAAATTGCAGCGCGATACTTTGAGAAACTGTTTTTTTTTTTGCAGACCATCTTAAGTCATTTAGATGTGTTAGTTTACATGCTGTAGTTTCCCGTTCTAAGTGTACATAAATTAACCGAAGTTGAGTTTAAAAAAAAATGTTTATATAGGCGCTTTACGCGCGCGCCAGATTTGTCTTACCGTGACGCCGATTCACTTAAACGGGCATTGACAAGGCTCCACTAAGGCCAGTGCCGGTGAGAAGGACACACTCACAGTAGAATATAAAATTTACAATAACCTGACTTGCTATGGTAACGACGAAGTGAAGTAAACGGAATAAAGGGAAACAAAATTGAAGGTCGGTAATGACAGCGCCGTGCACAGCTGCAGCAAAGCGTCTATATATGTATATCACGATATCAAAGGTCTTGAATCCTCGAATGAACCTATCTCCAATTCTAGTCAGAAGGCCGTAGCAGACGTTGGTGCAATATGTGTAATACAGACGTCGAGAAATTCGGCCCCTTTTAAATTGTAACGTAACTTTAACGTATACCTGTTATGCTGTAAAACTGCCTAAGCTTTACGTAAAACGTTTTTAAAGCGAAATGCAAGATAATAACATACATACGCTTGCAAAAGGAGAAACCGCTTCTAAAGCGTTTCAATGGTTTACATGTTCGTACAACATAATGAACATTTTCCGAGAAGCGTTCTGCGCACGCGCGAGCGCCCGATGCCAAGCGGCGAAAGTCAGAAGGAAAAATCGAGGAAATTCGGAAGGAGGCTGTGGTTCAGCGAGCAGAGCATGTAACTTCAGCACATATATAATTGTGTTACACAAAAAAAAAAAAAAAAAGTGGACGGAAGGAAAAGCACGACTTTTCGGCGTCCACCCACGTTGGGCACACGCCGCAGCTCAGAGCGCGAAGAAACTAGTCGCGCAGCTCCCATTATCGATTCGTAGCGCAGGTAGGTCACTTCCTCGACTTTTAGTTCGTGCAGCCACCGCTTGGTGCCGTCGGTATGTGGAAAAGGTTCATTACTTCACAACCAGCGTCGGTCCCACGGAAAGGTGCCCACCGGGCTTTGGAACGCAAAAAACACAGTTCAGCCTGCGGGAAGGTTTCCTTGCTCCGTGCCAAACCCAGAGATAAAAAGCAGAGCCAGGATTTTCAAAACAAAACTGGATGTAATGTCAGTCGCACTATGCTCAGGGACAAGGTAACAACTGCAGGGAGGAGCTTCTGTTGTCCCGCCCCCCCAGCGCGAGCTTCCTTCCTTCCAACACGCTTCGGCGTCTTGTGCGTGCACCTCGAGCGAGCGCGCGCGCAGCCAAAACACGGCGTCGAAAGACACGCCCTGCCGTTTTAATTTTCCCGGTGATTAGAGAGACTAGACTGTTAGTCATGTTGCAAATACACGGAGTCTCTTATGTTACCCCTAAGACGATTTGAAGGAGAAAGCCCAAGCGCCGATGCATTAAAGGCAGGCACATGATTTACGGAAATGGCGGTACCATGGCGGAGGGGTACCGCGTCGGACTACTGAACGAGAGGTCGCTGGTTCGACATCAGCCGAGGGACAAGAGCGAAAAATCTTTCTGGCAGAATATAGCGCCACCGCCGAATCTGGCACAAGTGACGCCATCTCGTGGACCAGTGGCTAACCGTGGATTTTTCTACCTTTCGGGTCGCCGGTTTTTGTACTTTTTGTGTCTCGACGTGTTTCCCCTCAAATACTTTGAAGGTCGACTGAACGACAAGACATATTGCCTTATCGTTCAGTCGGCGAGCGAGCGCGTGCGTGGCCGAGTGGTCACCGAGCGTGACTTTTGTGCGGAGGGCCAGGGTTCGATTCCTGGGAGTTACGAGTCGTTTATTTATTCTTTCAGTTTAAATGTTCTGGTGAATTCGAGAACATTCATGTTTAGTCTACACTTTAAGAAATAGGGATCGCATAGGCGTACAACCCTTGTCCCATACGTAACTCCCCAAAACTACATTTGAACGTTTAGTCCGCTGACGTCGAGCTAGCGATACCAACCTTTTTATGAGCTGCTTGATAGCTGTTGGATATATAACGTATTAAATAGCTAATGTGCGTATCAAAAACTAGAAGAAAAAACAACAACACAGGTCTTGTAGCAGGGCCAAGAAAAAACAACAACCTTGATTGTCTTACCTACGTATGCATTAACTATTCTAATAAGTTGTATCGGTCGACTATCAAGCCGCTCTTGACGTTGTTATCGTCGGTTCGACTTCTGTGAACTGAACGCCGAATTGTTGTTTTGGGGAGTTACATATGAGACAAGGGTGTTTACACCCCCTATTTCTTAGAGTGTAGGTCCGAATGTTCTACGCGTCGAACCTTCTACGCCGATTGTTCCAGAAGCCCACGCGTGTACATAATGGGCTTCGCGTGGAGAGCCAAAGTCAGTTTCGCCCCAGCACTCGATCTTCTTGTTTCGCCGACATCGGCGCCTGCAACGCTAACGTTCTTCTATTTTTATTTTGGGCACAAGTTCGCCCCATTAAAAGTTTAGTTTCGCAATTTAACTCACCGCATCATCCTTTGTCATTCGTGACAATATAAGGATTTCGCCTTAATAAATTGTCGTGTTTCTGTCCATGGCCCGTGCTCGGCCCAGAAAAGTCCGGGTCCGTCGTCATGGCACGCAGCCTAGACCGGGCAACCCTGCCCTCGTGCCCTGCGTTCATTGTGCGCGCGCTTTACCTAAAGGCATGGTTCACACGTTTGGGTAGATGACGCCGGTGAGACCAACAGTGTGCCAGTGCCTTAAGCGGTCACGAGAGACCACGACACACTCGGTCACAGTCGAACGGAAATGTGTGGACCAGCCTTGACATGGTCGCGACAGTGCAGTGCACTGTATACCGTAGTGCCATCGGACAGTAGGGGCTCGCACAAGCCTATAGCAGCGCTGGCACTGATAATACATCACTCAAAGACAGTCTGCACGTTTCTCCCTTGCTGCTACGCTAATCATTCAAAAACTGTCTGCAGACAGGTTTAAAACCTACATGACACAAACACGCTTGGAACTTGCTTGAGGCGTGCCCGCAGATACTTCTATTATCATGTCTGCACCGAACGCCGTGCTTGTATGATGCATGAACAGTGAGACTTCGGCCGTTTCCTTACGTTACGTGGAAGTCACGGAAACATTCTTGTATGAAGCACACGCGTCCCGGGGACTTGTACGTAAGCTGTCGTAACGTTACGTAACCTAACGTAACGTAACCTAACGTAACGTAACCTAAAGAAAGAAAGCGGTGCTGGATGAACCAGTTTTTTGTGGGGATCTGTATATGAATCAGTGAATCAGTTCGAGCCACGCATTACCGATTTTACACTCAACATATTTTTTCCGAACTAGCGCTGAAGGCTGGTTCACACAGCCCCGTTTTCTTACGTTACGTTACAAAAGCATGCGTACAAGTCATCGGGACATCTGTGCCTCATATTAAGCGTGACTACAACTTCAGGAGCCTGGCACGCAACATTCGAGACGCGAATATTTTGGTGACTTAAGGCCCGTTCACACTCTTGCGACCTCTTAAACCTGGGTTCCTTAAAACTTCTTAAACCAGAGAACACACTGGCGCCGTCTATTGGGAAGCAGTGTAACCTCGGCGGTCCGGCATATTTTTTTTTGTTTCTCGCTCATTATACTTTCTTTCTAAGCTCGGAAAACCTTTGTCAATGTTATAAACGAGCCTTTCTATGGGTATTACGCACATTTGACCTCGGAAATCCCGCAAAACCTTCGCTCTTGTGAAATGCAGTTCCAGGGTCACCGCATAGATGGCGCCACAATGCCAGTGTGTTCCCTGATTCTAAAAACATTTAAGAAGTTTTAAGAAATCTCGTCTCTCTCAGTCGTACTCGGTCGCAAGAGTGTGAACGGGCCTTTATGCGTAACGTGAGAAAGCATAAGAAAACGGGCCTGTGTGAACCGGCCTTCAGTCCTGACTGTGTAATCGTTGCTTTCGGCGGTTCACATCGGTCTCATCCGATCCACTACTATAGCTCTACAACGTATTCTTTGAAACAGTCTTGCACGCAGCCCTTTTAGGGTTCCGAAATAACCTGATCGGCTAGTTTGTTTGCTGTGGTTAGGAATTACTCTTATTTTGAAATGTAGCGTCTTCATGTCCTCGGAAGTAATGGTTGTAACAAGGCCTGTAATGATTCGAGCTGGTTAAGAATATTTGTAGCTATATATTCTAGGTAGAATAAAAAGCCTCAAAATGCTGTTTTGCATGTAAAAACAACGCCAGGAGTTTTTTTCTTTTTTTTCATTTTTAGTTTAGTTTGCTCGAGTAGCTCTTTACAAATGGCTTGCCAAAAGGTGAAAGATTGGAAACGCTTCTCTCTCGAGCGCGTTATGCTTCCGTAGACTGGCGTCATTAATGCTGCTAATGGACCTCAACGTATGAGAGGAAACGTTTTTGCAAAACAGAGGTAAAGGTTACCCGTGTCAAGTTTCCACGTCTCTCATTACACGTTTGCGGCAGTGCGTTTCAAACAAAGCCTTAATTACAAGCTCCCCCAAGAGGGAACTTAAAACCACAGGTCTAGCGGCCTGAGTAACCTAATTTTGGTCTCGCGGCAGGCCACTTTAGGAAAGATCATGCGTACACGCAAAAACACCGCCCTGTGATGAGCTTCCATGGCGATCTATGACCCCCCCCCCCCCCCCCAACTTCCCCCTTTCCCTTTCTCCAGTCGCAGTTGTCACATGTAATGTAATTTAGTCGTCCTCTACGACAGACAAAACTTTTTTTTTTGTGTGTGTGTGCGTGCGCGCGCGCGCAGCGTCTTGTTCTTTTTGTTAGGATACGAATTTTCCTTTGCACCTTTCGGCGTGCCTATGCTGCGCTGTGACTGCGTTGCTGCTGAAATCTTACGTAACTTCCTGGCGCGTCACGCATATTATTCATACGCGCTTCTTTGAAAAATAGAGTTAGCCGCGTCGGCACGCCTATAGGCGGGACAGACGAGCCGCACAGTCTGTGCCGAACTCGGGCCGCCTCACGGCGTGGCCGACTCTGACTTATTCGCTCACACACGCTCGTGCGTCAATAGACCCTTTCCGAAATTCAGTGCCATCTGGTGGTTTGTAAAGCAGTTTAGGTTTTGCCATATCAATGGCGGAAATGAACTTGTAACGGCACCGTCACTTTCGCGAGTCAACTGCACGCGAGGAATTGTTCAGTGTGAGTTCTTTCTCAATCACTTTCAGTTCGATGGTGACCAAGAACCTGCATTCTGAACAAGGCTCCAACCCACTCAGATGCCTCGAGAAAATTCTATACACCAAAGTGCTTTAAAGCCGATTGTGTGTCGCCCACAGATTGACTGAATCTGACTAATTAGAAATAAACGCTTACGTATCTTTTGTGTTTCATTCCTGCGTCGCGTCGTACTGACCCCCTGAATGTACAAGCCTCGCAAGATCCGCTTAAGAGCATCTTCAGCGTCTTCCTTTATCATCACTAGAAGGCCGCCATTGGTATGGCACAGATGCCGTTCCACAGATAATGATAGTGATCAAAGTGGCCAGACTGAATTTCGGAAAAGGTATATTGGCTGCGTACTGCATAGGAACGGGGTCGTTTAACGAGAAAAGAGTCAAAGTACAGGCTAGCTGGTGGAAGTCAACCATTTCTTCGTTTACCCTGAGACTGGGGGTTCTTTTGAAGAGCAGAAGAAACAGAAAAAACAGACAGGTCTCAAAGACCTGTCTGTTTTTTCTGTTTCTTCTGCTCTTTACCTTTACCTTGAGACCTGTCTGTTTTTTCTGTTTCTTCTGCTCTTCAAAAAAAAACCCCAGTCTCAGGGTAAACGAAGAAATGGTTAACGGGGTCGTCATTGTTTTCCGGCTGGGTGTAAGCAATCATGGTCGCAGTTAGCTTAAGAAAGGCAGGACGTGGTTTACAGTGTTCACGCCTTCTGCCTCGGGGTTTGTTCTTCGTCGTTCTTATCGGCTAACGCCACAATCCGATTCGCTACGGAGCTATATAATGATATGCCCGGAACCCGTTATGCCCTGTGTTTCTTAAACTGCCTATACAATGTCATCGTATTTGTCGCTCTTTAATTTCGTCGCCATATGCGACACAAGACTATAATACTTCTTTTTTTTTTTCATACACAACGTACAACCCCGTGAAAACCATCGTTATAGTGAGAACTGCTGGCGCGAGCGTTTGATTTCATCTCGTGCCACTTTTAGACGCCTATACTCGTGCGAATGAGAGGCTAGATGCAGCCATAAACTCGCGCCGGTAACTTTGACACTTACTAAATATGAAAGGGAGCATAATATCCGTCGTTGCCTGGTTTCATACTCCGACGTGCCTTGCCGCGTCCGCGGTCACGCCATATCTTGTTATTCCACTAAGCTTTCTAATTTTCGAGCATGCTGCCTCCTCTCCCATAGCCGATGACATTGTCCTAGGTTTGTTGCTTTAAGCACAAACCATCCCGTCGGAAGGTGCAGTTCAGCACGTATCTCATTGCCGAACGTATTCCCTCGATTGTTGTCGTACCCTCCTAGATAAATGTGCGCTGTTTAGAGGACAGGAGAAACCTATTTTGAACTTAGACCGCTACGCAAAGCCGCGAGATAGGCTTATCTCGGTTGCGCTCACCTTTTCTCGTGTATGGCGTTTACGTTTGTTTTGTTTTGATTATGCAGAAATAACAACATAAAAATACAGGCGAGTTGACGAACTTCCATCATCGTGGAAACTTTTTTACCGTACTTTCCGGACTAGAGTCCGCGGGCCTTACATGTTTCAAAATTGAAATTTTACGCGGTACGGAATATCCACAGGCGCGGTCTATGCAGTAACTTTGGTTCTCGTGGTCGTTCATTATGACGAGACGCGAACGATTTTATGAATAATGTAGCATATTAATGTTGATTTATGTACGATATAGGCTTCTTCTCGAGCTAATACTGCAGGCATTTGTCAAGGTATGCTGTGTATGATCATTTTTACACTGCGACTAGGCACTAAGTGCGGGTAACGCACTGCCTGCGGACTATAGTCTGGAAAATTATAGTCCTTTTTTTTTTTTTTTGCTCCTTATTCTCGGGAATTTACAAAGTTGTTTCATATGCATGGTTAAAGCCAGCGAGCAACGTGAAGAAACTGTAGAAGAATACAGGAGACAGCTAGGATAGACGCTGAACTCACAACTCAATATTTCATCCTCGAGAGAAGAAGAAAGAAGATGGCACATAACCAACAATCGCGTGCTCATGGCACGAGAACTCTAGGGGGTGGGACGATGGCTTCAGGGCATCGAAGCGTTTAAAAACAAAACGCTTCGATGCGTTCTGTATTTTCTTCAGTTGTCCGTAACCATAAAAGCCTTCGATAAACCTTGGTTGTTAACTTAGAAAATTTTATCTTGGAGATCAATCAGTGCTTTTTTACTACGCTCTATGGACCTTGTGGCTGTCGCGTGATTGGTCATGAGCTTAAGCTTGTTATTCCTGGGTCTTCTTTCCAAAATAATGGCCTTGCCGTAATGCTATGCTTGTTGACTGAACCTTAAAAGCCGTCGCTGTAGAGCAGAGTCATTTCTACCGTGTTGAGAAAAACAAATTCAGACTTTATTTCGGTATATCCGAAAAATAGATGATGGTCTAGAGATGACATGTCGTTTATCCGCACAAAATCAATCCCAACTCAGTGTTTTAAAGCAGGGGTCTCCAAACCTTATGGCTAAAGGGCCGGATTAGGGATTCGTCGTATTCCCGAGGAGAAAAAAAAAGTAAAGAGTAAAAAACGAACTAAATAAATGTCTAGTTCAGCGTTTAAATGGAGACATTTAGGGTAGAGTAAAAATTTAAAATATATTTAATAATGGATGAATACCCATACTTTATTTCGACAGTCAGTATTTGGATAATTATGACATTACACAATTATTCACAAAAAAAAAAAAAAAAAAAAAAAAAGTCTGTGCGTCTACTTTCGCGCACAACACTCGGAGAGCCAATGAGCGCAACTTACGGAGGCAGCCCAGCGAATGACGATGCCGAAACATATGTTTAGACCAAAAAACGCAGTCTGAGTTGTTCGACGGTATTTGTAATGAGCACGGTGGAAGCTTGAAATCATTGCGCTGTGAAAGCAGCATTGCCAACACCATTAAAATTTAAGTTCTTACATTACTCTTATTTCCGTCGATGAGAAATCCTGTGCTGCAGACATAGTCAGTATTTGGCCAATCGTGGCAGGCTGACCACAGCGACGGAAGGCTGGGAAGGAGGAAGCAGACGGAACGTTGGATAAGGCGTATCCACACGAAGGAGAACTCCGCGGACGGATGTCGTGACGTCAACAACCCGGGAAACTCCGTCCCCGGCTCCGCCGCGTGCACTTGCGGAGCTTTCGTGCTGTCAGCACAAAGCCTCCGCGCCTCCGCCACGGAGGAGAACGCGCCGCGAGGAGTCAAAAAAAGATGACGTATGTCTCACGTGATGCGCGCTCCGCGGAGAAAAGGGGCGGATTTCTCCTTCGTGTGGATACCCCTATAGGGGAGGGGGTTTCTCCCTCTGTTCTCCAGCGTTCCGCCTGCTTCCTCCTCTTCGGCCTTCCTTTCCCTCGGCCTACCTTCTTGAGCTGTAACTTACTCTAACACACTCGGCCACCGATCCCCCCAAACTTGTGATGACAATGTGCAATACATAATATGGCGAGAGGACGCGCGTAACGTTGCAGTTTTCTCTCGCTCTCTCTGGAATTTTATTTTGCGCGTTTAATGTGCGTCGCGTCGACGTTTTTTTTTTTTTTTTTCGCGCTTACTTTTGTGTTTGGTTTGCTGGAAGCGGGCTGGGGCGTTACTGCAAAGACCATGGCCAGTTGCGGGCCGGTCAGAATGCCTCTGAGGGCCGGATTTGGAACGCGGGCTTGGGTTTGGAAAGCCCTGTTCTGAAACAATAAACGGTGCCTTTCTGTTTGGGACCCTAGAGACGAGCACGTTGAAACTAAAGATTTCTTTTATGTCACTGGACGAACAAGCCAAGTAAAACATTTTCAATTTCAAGATGGAACGTTTTTTTTAGCTCTTTCTTAGCCCATAATTTTTTGATGGCATAAAGGATACAGCACAACCCAAGAACAACGATACAATAGACTTTTATTTCGTGCGTTTACACAGTCGCTCTCTGCCTTGGAAGTCGCGCGCCGGGAATAATTATATGTGTATTCAATCATATTAAACACGTAGAAAATCCGTCTAAAAGTGTGATTTTTAGTTTTCTTAGGAAATTAGCAGATTAAAAACTAAATATGGCGTATTGGGCGGAAGTTACAAAACACACGTGGAAGGACGTAGGACGTATGAATAGAAGTTATGAAAACGCAAGTGTAATTCTGCCAGCAGTGTGCCATGTAAAAAAAAAAAAAAAACACAATAAAGGTGTTCAAGATAGGACTCTAAAAATAATTAGGTGTTGGTGCATTTAAAAGACAAAAATAATTCGAGCCATTAAAACTAATATATTTGCATCTTGACTTTTTTTTTTTTGTTTTTGTGCGCAGTAGTTCCGATGTGGTGACGTGGGAATTCACCTGTTGTTCCTGCGACGACTGTTAAACGTCCCCGCGCTTAGTCCAGCCGAGCGTGTAGACGAGGTGCCCGTCGATGCCGGAGGAAGGTTCGTGGACGCCGCTTCTTCGATCGTCAAGTTGTGTCGTAAACTCGTGGTGGTGTGAGCTTCCCTCGCGATGGTTTCTGTTGGGCGGCGTGAGAATGCTGTGCTCACAACATGCTCGAGTGACGCCACCACCATGCTGCCTTACCGGACTCTGTCTACTTCTCTTCTGGTGCGGTAGGCAATGAATGTCTCGTTCTAGTATTGTGACACATTTGAGACTTCGCGGGACAAAGTTAAAATTGTGCCCTGCCATTATCCCTTATTTTAATTTCGACGGCTCGAAGTAGAAACATTTTCGTTCCTCTTCCCCGTTTCATGCGAGCTGGTGCAGGAACTTTTGCCACCTCGGCAACGATGTCATTCCGCTCGATGGGCACCGAGTTTCGCGCCTGGAACCGATCGACGTTGCCGATGCCGCCAAGTCGCGGAGCAGATGACGCGCCATTTTCTCGACAGCGGAGGCACTTGTAGCGGCCGCATTACACCGTGGTTGCGAAGTACCTCCGCCAGCCTCCACCGTGCTACATATCACCCCCCCCCCCCCCCCCCCTCCTTCGTCCGTAGTCTGAATACGCTCATGTTTTCCGGATGCCGTGTAAACTAAAACTTAAAATTTCGCTCCGCATATGTGCGCCGGAACAGGTATCTTTTTACGTGTTCCGGCGTGAATATTTGCAATAAGTGTCGGTTTGGAACGCGCTTAAAGGGTCCCTGCAAGGACGTTTTTGGTTTTTAATGTGCACCGAACCTGAGCGCACTGAACGTAATAACTTATGAAACTTTTCTGTTCTCGAATCTTGCTTTATTTTAAATGTTATAGGCGAATTAAAAGTACAAACACAAGCAAGAAATAACCTCCTTCATGACGTCCTTTGTTGCTTGATTGGCCGTGAACTCGAGGAGGGGTAGTGAGCTCAGCGAGCGCTCACGGCTACCGCACTCCGTGTCGACGGCTCGAGAGGGCGCCACTAATGCATGATATAGATAGGCTGTCCGAAGCAGGCAGCCAGGACGGCTCGCATTGCATTTGCTGCGCGATTAAACACTAATTCGGCATGACACTTCATTGGCCACAAACGACAGTAAACACGGGGAAAAGATCAGTTCAAAACGGGAGCAACTTCGCTCTGCCATACCGCCAAACGGCCAAGCCGCAAGCCAAACCTGCGCCGAAGGCCTTCGGAACGCTCGGAACCAGTCGGATCCCCCAGTCCATACGACCGCAGCGCCGCCGCGTAGATCCGGGACCTTTCTACGCTCGCCGCGTCGGTGCCTGAAACCCACTACGTGCACCTCTCTAGTATGCGCCGCCTTTTCCACCGCTTGGTGGCGGGGATGTCGACGGATCCTTTCTTGTTTCCGTACTTTCTAAACTGCATTTGTTTCTTTCCTGATCTAAAATACTGAACAAAACTACCTTTACAAATAATTCAAACTGTTCGCGCCACTTATATTTTGTTTTTCGACTAAAAAGAAGCTTTTAGCGGCTCTGACCAGTAGTAAGCACAGGACCAAAGACTTCACATTTTGCGCGTCGTCCGGTTAAAACATGCCGCACTGATATTTAGTTATCCTGTCTGTGCCCGCTGGCTTGCCCGAGCCCCAAGAGACGTGGAAACTGCAGAAAAGGTAGACGCTTAAATATGATTGCAGGGCCCCTTTAACTTAGTTGCCGATGCCCGGTCATTGCAGAGGTTGCGCGAGTTGCGAAGTCGGCAAAGACGGCCATCTCATCCCAGTGTACGTAGCACTGCTGGCACTACGCTGGAACTTCTCTGTTTCTAACGGCTTCGTTTACTCATTTTGACAAGATTTATGCTAAAAATGTCAATGCAACAAAGGGGCTTCACTCGTTTGAATCGGGAAACTGAATTACAGGTGTTCTTCGCTGCCGCTGACGTTGGAGCAGACCAACATCATTTACTAAACAACGCGTGCGACGTGCCGGAAAAACTAAATCGAAAGAAGATGAGGTGGGAGGGCGGAACCTTCCTCCCTTCTGCCTGGGAGAAAAACGTCATTCTTCCCTTCTTTTGTCTGCCTGGAGGCGCATTAGTAGAAGGGAGGGAAACGCGCCGTTGTTACCGTTTTCCTCCTTTTTTTTCTTTGAGTATTCTGACACAGAAACAGCAAAAAACGCAGAACCACCAACCGCTTGAAGCTATTGTTGAACTTTCGAGAACAAAAGAACCTCTACACTTTCGAATAGTGAAGCCAGACCAGATTGATGGTCAGTCGACAAATTTAGACGCCTGTATAATTATGAATATCCGTGTGCGAAAAATAATTAGAATTAAAGTGACGACAAAGAAGAAAAAAACATGCGACTTTTTCTCACTGGAATGGGGAAGTGGTAAGAACTGTACCTAACCGACCATCTCGGTGACTCCTCGGAACAATGAAAATTGAGGTTTAGATCTGCATTAAAAAGAATCTCGTAGATAAGTGGCTTAAAGCTATATTCTACACATTCAAAGCAGGGAACGTCATGAAATATTTCTACGAAAAACGGCGCTTGTTTCAGCTGGCGGACTACTTACCAGACTCGTCGGTGGTCCCACTAGTGATACGCGGACTTCCCAAGGAGCTGCAAAAGCAGATACAAGTGAAAGCGCCCGAGGCATTTGAGAACCTTCTGGAGTGTTTTCAGCAACTCTGCTTAGACGTCTGGCCACGGGCAGAGCGAAAGCCTGATGAAGGAGCCAGTCAGTCCCAGAGATATATGGCGGCCTCGGCCTTTCACCCTGGCATTCACAAGCAGTGCCACACAAGCAGTCCGCAAGTCATGTGGCAATTTTTTAAGACGCAAAAATGTCTGACGTTCCCGTTAAAGAACAAAAAAAAAATCACCGAAGAAGTGAGGGTGTTTAAAGCTTTGATAACAAAAGAGACTGCCTGCTTGTCAAAATCATCACCTCTGTACATAAATAGAGACGCAAATGGACGAGTTTTAAAAGCTCTTGTTGACAGCGGAGTATCCGTGGTGATAGTTAACCGAGATGCTACGATACTGAAAGGGCTTTTGAGGGTCATGCAATCGAGTTCAGGGCTGCGATAAAAGAACGTGTATCAAAAATGGTTTCACTTGACCATCCAATATGATTCCTAAGAAATACACATTAATCAACTTAATTACTATTTTCTACTTTCGCGACCGACATGAAGCGGTTGCACATTAACATATACCGGGATGATACAGTCAAGGTATCTGATGTGAACATTGCCAGTGCCCAGAAAAATGCGAAATTTGTGCGATCAAGATGCAGTATACTCATCAACTACCCAGAGATAATACATGTGAGCAAGCATCCACCCTCAACCACTTGTTTTGAGGTACACTTCAAGTTGGCGGACTCCACCATTGTGAGTCTCAAACCTTACAATATATCTCTAAAAAAAAAAACGCTGTCTCATGAAAAAGCTGCAGGACATGCTGGACGCTGGGATTATTCGACCTTCAATCTCTTCTTTCGCATCGTCAATTACCATCGTGCCCAAAGGAGACAGGTCCCTACAGCTATATTATGAAATGATCAATCGTCATACCGAAAATTTCCCATTCCCCATGCTTAGAATTGAGAACATCGTTGACGAGACAGGTAAATGTTCAGTATTTTCCAGAATTGAATTGTGCAAAGGATTGTTACAAGTTCCTCTAAGCGAATAGTGCAAGCAATTTACAGCATTTGTGACACCACTTGGTGTATATGAATACAACCGACTTCCTTTTTTTCCCTTTGGATAAAATAATTCGCCAGCTTTGTTCCAGAAGGTGATGGATGGTGTACTGAATCTATTTCTGGAGAAGTTTTTCAACATGTACATTGACGACAATACATACTCGAAGAACCCCGAAGAGCACGGTCATCACTTCACATGCTAACTAGAAGCTTTAAAAGAAGCACACCTCAAGGCCAACGTCCAAAAGAGTGAATTCTTTCAAAAAAGGTTTTATTTCCTGGACGGAACTTCGATGGAAGGTCTAAAACTCTAAATCAAGAATCTGTGGCGCAAATGTTCCGCCTCAGAAAATCTTTTAACGTCCACTCTTTTAGAGTTTTTCTAGGGCTAGCTACACATTTTAGATATTTCATTCTGGATTTCGCAGAAAAGACACGTTGCCCTACACGACTGACTCAACACGATGTGTCATTCGAGTGGTCTAATGAGTGTGACGAATCCTACCAGTATCTCGCTCACGCGTTCTCTTCTAACTTTATATTGATTTTGCCTAATTTTGACCTGCCTTTCGATCTGAATACGGATGCATCGCACTGTGGTAGAGGTGCTGTCCTTTACCAACGTAACTCGAGAGAAACAGCATCTAGACAATTCAGTGTCATAGCTCATAGGGTATCACTCGCACACGTTTTCCAAGTCTGAAATCAATTATACTGCTACTGATAAAGAAGACCTCGCTGTCCTTAAGGCAATAAGATACTTCCGTTCGTACCTATAAGGCCATACGTTCAATCTTTTCACAGACCATCAAGCTTGAGCATACCATCTTAGCATGTCAGAAGCTAAAATGAAAACAGGAAGATGGATAAATGAACCCCAACAATTTGAGTTTGAAATATTTCATCGGCCAGGAGTCCACCTCAAATACGCGGATGCATTGTTTCATCTGTCAATTTCAGAGATGACGGATGAGACCATGACAGTCTTCACAAGACTGTGGGAGGGAATTGAATATTTAATATTTCAAAGTGTAAAATTTCAAGTTACAGACACTGGTATTAGCTCTATCCATGACAGCCCGGGATCAGGTGGACATGATGAATTTTAAAGGTATATAATAAACTATAATGCAATTAAATACAAAGGTGCAAGCGAGCTGGACAAGAATGACGAAAGTGATCCCTGGAGAAGGGGAACAAGAGGGACAAAAGACAAACATAAATCTCCAAACACAGCTAGGTGACTGGTGAGCGACCTTAAATAACCTTAAATTGCATTAAAAAACCTTAAATAACCTTAAATTGCAAGCACCTTGTTGGTGTTCGACTGGTGGCAGCTGATAAAACCCGTTTGCTCTACTGACGTCTAACCCCTGGTTAGCTCAGTTGGTAGAGCGCTCCACTTGTAATGGAGAAGTCCCGGGTTCGATACCCGGACCAGGCGGAATTTTTCGGTCGCTCACCGGGTTCCGGAAGAAATGTCCCCGGAAAAAACGTCCCCGGAAAAAATGTCCCCGGAAAAAAAGTCCCCGGAAAAAATGTCACCGGAAAAAAAGGCCCCAGGTGGAAAGTAGGAAAAAATGTCCCCACAGGGACATTTTTTCCACTTCAAGTACAATCCGTTTTTGACTTTTGTGTATGAATCAAGAGTTTGTCATTTCATTCCTGATTGTGCAACATTGCATCTCAACTGTTTGTGTTTGTTTTTCATTGTGAAAAACAAACACTTCTAGCTAAAACATAATTATTGTGTCGGGAAATTCGAGAGGTACTTGTGTACCCTTTTCCAAATAGGTAAAAAGCGCGACACTTAACACAAACAAGCGATCGCTATTTTTTTTTTTTTTTTTTTTTTTTTTTTTTTTAGGGGGCGAAGTTTTTTAGGGTTTAGCCTTGTCCGTCCGGCGTCCGTGCTCACATCGATTTCCATCCCATCTGTCTTCTTAAAAAAAGAAAAAATGTTTGCGCAGTCGACAGGATTCAAACCTGTGCGGGAGACCCCAATGGATTTCTAGTCCATCGCCTTAACTGCGGGACGAGTAGGGGCTCTGAGATGTGGTAGTAACTCAAGAGCTGGGGATGTCATGGATGAAACGTTGCATGTAGCCGCTCAACGTCTATACAACAGAGGGCGCTGCGGTCAAATGGGTATGTAATCGCCTTAAACTTTGCATGCATTGGCTCAACGTTTATAGAGGAGAGGGCGGAGGGCGCTGCGGTCAAATGCTCAAATGCGTATATAACCACGTTCTATACCACACATTTTCTTTCTGACATGGACGTGGAGATGCTTTCCCACGGCATCCAGCGGATCCAAGCTGATCCGCTAGAAGAACCACTGGCTCTGCATTTCACTGACCATAAAGCAGTAATATTGAAGTCGAAACGCAACCCGGAACTCAGCAATACCTATGAGCAATAAAAAGAAATCAGCACCATCAGCACTACCTATGAACAATAAAATCCGTATCATCAGCACCACCAGAGCTTCGCCCCAATCAACATAATTCACCACGTGGAGATGCGGTCATTTTTTTTATAGAAACGAGAGGTTAATTGTCATCAAAGTTATTATAGGTATTGAAGGTGCTTATTTGGGGATATAATGCAAACGGTAAAATTTCGTTCTCACTAATCCTCTTTCGGAGCCGTTTTCCCCTACCTGCCACGCGGTGCCTTTTTTCCCAGGACATATGACCGGACCGCCCGAAGCACATGAGGATCAAGGAAACCCAGAGATAGAAAATCCTTTGGGGACATTTTTTCCTACTTTCCATCTGGGGCCTTTTTTTCCGGGGCCTTTTTTTCCGGGGCCTTTTTTTCCGGGGACATTTTTTCCGGGGACATTTATTCCGGGGACATTTTTTCCTACACCCTCGCTCACCAGTCACCTAGCTGTGTTTGGAGATTTATGTTTGTCCTTTGTCCCTCTTGTTCCCTTCTCCAGGGATCACTTTCGTTATAATAAACTGTCACGCCGATTCTTTTTGGCGAGGAATGAAGCAAGACATCTACCAGCATCTAACGATCGTGCCACAAATGTCCGATGAACAAAGAGTTTTCCGCTAACAAAGAGAAAAAAAAGTTCAATGAGATGGCTTTGCCAATCTACAGGGTGTTACAAAAGAAAATTTACACGGTCTTTTTTACCGCAAAAATAAACTAGGCATCGCCGAGCGCTCATTCTCCGCCCAAAGATAGAGCTAGAGATCACAACCAGATGTCAAAGTTTCAGCCCGATCCCATAACTTAATCAAAAGTTATGTGATTTTCTGAAAATTTCAATGGGAAAATGGAGCCCATTTTTGCCCGTTTTCGGTTTTGGTGCTATAGAGCGCCATGTGTTCGAAAACTCCGTCAGCCGCCATTTTCCCATTGAAATTTTCAGAAAATCAGTTATAACTTTTGATTAAGTTATCGGATCGGGCTGAAACTTTGGCATCTGGTTGTGACCTCTAGCGCTACCTTTGGGAGGAGAAAGAGCGTTCGGTGTTGCCTAGTTTATTTTTGCTGTAAAAAAGACAGTGTAAATTTTCTTTTGTGTCACACTGCATTTTGCGTGCCATTTGAAGTAATTCATCTAAATTCATCAGGGGAGATGGGGGGGAGAGTGGAAAAGACTAAGCGTTCCTGATAGCTATTGACAAATACACACGTATGACAGCCTTGAGAGCAGGAAAAGAAGATGCCAACCGCGTCATCGCAATGCTTGAACGAGACATGTTTAAGAACACCAATGTGATTGTTTCCGACAATGCTACCGCGTTCCAGAAGGAAACTTTTCAACAATGGGCAATATCAAGAGGCACCGAGTTGCTGTTCGCCGCACCATATCACCCGGAAGTTAACGGCCTCGCAGAAAGACTGACGCGACACCTGACGCAGTTCCTGTCGATGTATCCTAAATTCGTCGGCGGTTGGAAATGAGTCCTAGAGGCAGCGGTAGCCCATCATAACTGCTCACATACCATAGCATTGGGCTGCAGTCCTAACTTTGCGGCCTTTGGTCAAGCATATTACTCGCCGGAGGATATACAACTTGGTATCAAAGATAGTTTAGTGCTGAAAGAAGATAAGAAGTCCCTCAACAGGACCGGTGAAGATAAACGATGACAAAAGTTTTCGCTCCACACTAGACATTTATGAAGTGTGCGACTTCGTTATCGATCAATGAGGCAATCACTGGACACGCACAAAGTTTTCAAGGCCATACCAAGTGACAAAAACAGCTACCACACAAGGTGTCCTCAAAAACCATTTGGTACAACTTTGCAAATAACGTAACTGAATGTCAACCATTTCGTCGTTTACCCTGAGACTGGGGGGTTTTTTGAAGAGAAGAAGTAACAGAAAAAACAGACAGGTCTCAAACTCAGCTACACGCTTATTTCAACAACTTCCTCTTATATAGCTCGTTTTCGTCGTCAACAACCAATCACATACGACTTGTCCTTTGCACCGTGACTTTACAGGTTCCACTCTATCACAAAAGAAGCGGACACTCCCAACGTTTCCAAGTGAAAAGGTTCTAGCAGGAGATATGCCTCACAAAGCTTCAAGCAACTCTTTTGTCAACCATTTCGTCGTTTACCCTGAGACTGGGGTTTTTTTTGAAGAGCAGAAGTGACAGAAAAAACAGACAGGTCTCACTTCTGCTCTTCAAAAAAACCCCCAGTCTCAGGGTAAACGACGAAATGGTTGACTTCCACCAGCTAGCCTGTACTTTGACTCTTTTAACTCTTTTGTGTCTTCACAATAAACAGGACAACAGCCCACAACAACATCCCACTCATAACTGGTCACCTCCAAAATTGTAGAAAACAGACAATACACACCAGTACACACCACAGACAATACACACCAAAGAAGCCTTTCAGAATGACTAACTAAAAAAAAAAAAGGAGAAAAAAAAGCACTTAAAACTGTAAAAAATTGCTTGCAGCGGTTCCCTATTTGCATGGAAGGTTGACTAATGCAATTTCCCAACGATCTAATCCTAATTGTTTCTCTTACCACCCTTTTAACATCGTTGCTTTCCTTGACAACTACATCCGTTCCAGACCAATCCGTTGTGCAGTTTCTACACTCCTCCAGATGCTTAGCCAACTCCGAATTTGGTGCATTATTTTTAAAATTCCTTTTGTGTTCTTCTAAACGATCGTTTTAACACCGAGAAGTTTGGCCTACATACTTAAAACCACACGCCAAAGGAACCTCATACACCACGCCTATGCTACACGGCACCGACTTTTCCCTATGCGCCTTCTGACAGCCCCTCTGAACCGTTTCAAAAGGTGTCAATCTATCTAACCTAAAATCCTTGCTGAATACGACATCCACGCCATACTTTTTTGCACATGCTCTAAGATTGTGGGACACCTCGTGAAAATACGGAACCACAGCGTACCTATTCCTGATTTCTTGCGTCTTCCCCTTTTTCTCCCTGCACTGTAGGGCAATCTGCCTTTTGATGTACTCTTCCCCATATCCTGCCATTACCAGTCTTTCCCACTGGTTTTTTAGTGCCTCCGGTCCGAAATGCATGCATGACCTCACCAAAGCATTACTAATCAAAGATCTGACTACCCCGGCTTTTACATTTTTCGAGTGACAGCTACACTTCGACAGAACCGGTTTTGGGTTTTCCTTCCCATACTCCCAACAAAGACCTCGTTCCAAATGTAAACGCAGGTCGAGGAATTGCAGAACCTCGCCCCTTGGCCTCTCTAACGTGAATCTCAACTCTGGCGCCGCTGACCTTACTACTTGTTGTAAAACTTGGTCCAATCCTTCCGGAACAGAGCAAACTAAGATATCATCCACAAATCTTTTCACAAAACACTTTGGAGACAACTCTTCTACCTTTTCATACACTTGCTGGTCCACCGTGTTTAAGTAAATTTCCGCTAACAAAGGCGCCACAGACGAACCTATACAGACTCCCTCTTTTTGCACAAAATTGTGACCTTCGTATTCCAATAACGTTGACTTTAAATAAAGGTCTAGCACCGAAAGAAAACTATCCACCGCTATTCCTGTTCCTGATTGAAACTTAATAAGGTTCCCTTCCAAGGCGATCCTCACTCTATTCATTAGTCTGCTTTTCTCTAAAGAGTAATATAGGTCCTTGATGTCCATGGAGAATACCGCGCACTTCCTTCCGTGAAACTTTTCCATTACTTCAATCAACTCACTAGAGTTCTTTAAGGCAATTGACTTCTCCAAATTAGCTAACTTCAAACCCCGCTGTAAGAAGCATGAGACCACCTTCTGCCACGTCCCATTCTCGTTAACAACTGTACGTAGGGGCATTTCAATCTTATGATCCTTCAAAAAGAATTTAAAGGTGAGCGTTGAACGCAACGGTTTCAAAACGCTTTTCGCTACCTCTTCCATGCTTTCCTCCTGAAAAACCTTGCAAATGCTCTTCCTCAGCTTCCCGATATTGCCCTTCCATTCATTAAACAATGATCCCAACGCTTCCTCCGACTTCTTCTGAAAGGCCTGTACAGGCAAAACTGCAAACCTTCCTGTTTTATCTGTCTGCAACAGTTTTAACGAACTCCTTTCTAACTATTGTTTCACCGCTCTCACATCCTTGAAATTCCTCCTATCGATGGGATACGCGTTTCCCATTAATTTTTCCATGCTCCCTACCGCGTCTTCGACAAACGCAAGTTTCTCCTCACTATCCACAACCCTGGCGATTGACTGTATGTCAGAAAACACGTCGATTCTAGACGGCTTAACGTTTACACAGTACTTCGGACCTCTACCCAAGAACTCCTCCAATTTCTTTGACACCACTACATTTTCCGGGTTAATTATACAATGCTGTTGTTTACAATTTCCTGTCCCCTGTACACACTTATTTACCTCTGCCCCCCGAGAATTCCACAACTTGAAACGGTCCAAAACATGCCTTCTTTTGACATACCACGCACGGTCGAAATGTGTCCTCATGACGGCGCTCCAAAGATGGTAGTCTCCATGCCTCCTGAAGTTCTTTCCGAGAAGAAGATTCCAGAGTCTGTCACAGGCGCTGCGGATGTCTTGAACCCGTTGATCTGTTCCAGACCTGTAGGCTTTGATGACCTTCTTCTTGTCCTTCCACGGTATCCCGGAGGCGGCCAGTTGTTTGTAGAATAGCGGGTCCACATACTTTTTCCGCAGACACATCCCGAAGAACGCAACGTCGGCTTCCAACTCCGCCATCCGACGTCCCATCTTGTCCAGTGCCACGTACGCTTGGCTGATTAGAAAGGCCGGCGTTCTGTTACTTCTTCTCTTCAAGAAACTCCCCAGTCTCAGGGTAAACGACGAAATGGTTGACTTCCACCAGCTAGCCTGTACTTTGACTCTTTTCTCGTTAACTGAATGTGTCTTTATCGGGAATGTGCTTCCATATCCTTGGCTGATTAGAAAGGCCGGCGTTCTGTTACTTCTTCTCTTCAAAAAACCCCCCAGTCTCAGGGTAAACGACGAAATGGTTGACTTCGACCAGCTAGCCTGTACTTTGACTCTTTTCTCGTTAACTGAATGTGCCTTTACCGAGAATGTGCTTCCATATCCTTCCAAGAGGGCCAGGAAAGAAAATATAAATAAACTGGGATAATTGTGAAAGTGGACTACTTTAGAAGAAGAGGGAGAGCGAGGATAGGAAAAATGAGAGAAAGACGAAATGAAAGGAACGAAACAGTATAAATCGTATATCGTAAGTGATATTGCAGTTCTCTTTAATGAACATTGCAAAAGTTACGAGTATTGTTTAAAAATTGTAAATAAAAAACCATGGCCATTTCCCGGTATCAGAGCCGCTCAATTTCATGTACCCTTGGACTTTGTTGGTCGCCACTTTTTATTGACAATTTCTAAAAATCGTTTGTAAATTTTGAATTAGATAAATATAAGTTCCCAAACTTCGGCCCCTTGTTACACCCGCTAGCGCTAGATTTGAACAGAGAATGAGCGTTCGGCGATGCGTAGATTATGTAGTCTATTTTTGCGTTAACGAACAAACAACCAAACCTGGTTTTCTTTTTCTTTTCTTTTTTTTATTAAGCATTCGGTGTACACTGCGTCCCGCAACTGTAACGGATCGCTTTGTAAGGGAGCCCCGCTGTGCAAATCTAAATATTTCATGTTAATTCTGAAAAATTTAGAAGGTACCGTTGCTGCCACCGGGGAAAGTGAGGTGCGGGATAGGCCTGGGGTGGTACGCGGTATCTCTTCGCGAACAGCCGGCGGGAATTCTCCGGAGGCGCAGCTCTTGCACGCGCTTCATGCTAATTATTACACTCACCGTTCGAGCCCCTCACTCCCGGGGGACGCTTAGTATGCAAAAGGCGCAGATCGTCTGACATGGAGTAAGAAGAAACCCGAAGAACGAACTCCGCACTGAATGAATAGGCTGCTGCGGCGTTCTGTTTAATCGTTTTTTAACTGTTATTTTCACCTCTTTTATTCGTGTATTTTCGTCTAATGAATATTTAACTGGAATGCTAATAGGCCCTTTTCAAAAGTCCACGCCATCGCCTGTCCGCCATTGCTTGGTCACCTACTTTGAGCGTGTATTAGACCCGAGGACTGCGTCAGCGTTCGGCAAGGACTCGGTTCCAATCACAGGCGTCGTGTCCAAGCAATGGCGACTGCCAATGTTGTTTGATGGACTTTTGAAAGGGGTCTATTGCGTTTCTGTATAAAAGAAAGTATGCATAGTTCCAAGAAACTGAGCCGGTACCTTGCTCCAACTTTATTTAGATGTTGAATGAGTTATGCCTTTTTCATTATTTTTTTATTTACATAATGTATTACAGTAAGCAAAACGCAGAAACAACTCCAATCGTGCAAAACACACCATTACCGAAAATATAGCAGAAGTTGTCACACAAACGCATAGCCTAAATGCTATAAAGGGCAACTTACGTGGTGTGCGAATTTTGTTTTTGATATATTCTGAACACTTCAACAAATATACACTGCTGGAATATCTTGGCGGAAATGATCCTGGAACTATTGTCAAAATGTTTCGGTAGGACCATAAGAAGGCAAATCTCGAAACTAGCTTGCGAAGCCGACCGTTCTGCCTAGGATTCAGTCTGTCTCTTTTTGTTTTGTTGGCGTTCTAGGTTTTTTGATAACGCCGCGGAGACCTAGCAGAGCTAAGAGACGCAGTTCGACTAAGTTTCTTGGAAAAAGGATGGCTGCTGAGTCTCAGTCTCCCCGTGATTGTTCCACTTTTTACACCTCCCTGTGGGCTTTGCCTCTATATCGTTTTGAGGGGACATTGTCTAAATGTTCACAATTTGCGAGAAAATTTATCGTCTGCTGTTTTGTTTTTATCTATATTTTTTCCAACCAAATATTTACATTTTACTTTTTTATACCGGTCTTTCACGCATGAAGTTTATGCATAACGAATTCAGTAATTCGCATCAACAAGATATATTCGAAATCCACTCTGTTCTAAGAAAACGCCTGAGAGGTGTATTTTTTTATAGATAATTTAATATTGGAGGTATATTTTCGTTAACTATGTAGAACGTACAACCTCATGAGGTTCTTGCTTTTGAATGGCCGATAGTTATCCTGGTCGCCTAATCTGATTTTTCGGTGTTGTATATTGCCCTCTTCTCCAGACCCTCTAAAGCAGCAGTTCGTGACACTTTTAACTATATTTACATAAACAAAAAATATATAACTAAATAAAAATGAACAATTCTTGGAATAAAATGTTTAAGATGCTGTCTTACTTACTGCACATGGAATGTTCCGTACAACTTTGTTTTCTATTTAACGCTCTGTGAACTTGTATTTAAGGACAGTAAAAAAGGTCTGGCTCCTCGTGGAGCATTACTAATTGCCTCCTTTATATGAAGAATTAAGATCTATGTATGTGCATTTTTGATCAGATATATGTTATCTCATCAAGAGTTACACGTTTCAAACACCAAGAGCATCGCTTCTTTCACCGAAAACCAAATCTTGTAAGAGCTACTTCGCGCGGAGTATGAACAATGCGAAAAACTTGCTTTTTTTTCTTGGTGTGACAACGAGTACAACAAATATTCCAATTATTCTTTTTATATTTTTGACGTGAATCGCTCTTTGGCTAGTTGTTGGGCATTTCGTGAAACTCAAAAATGAAGCCTGGATAAAAGCCTGGCCGCGAGGCTCGTCACTGATTCGTTGACGGGCGGGATATCAGGAGTAAGCTACTCGACGCTGATTAGTTAACGGGGACGTCATGTGTCCAGGGGCGGAGTGTGGAGGAGAGGACGGCGAGGGGGCGAGGTGGGAGAGGAGTAGTGGAATAGAAGGTCTGGAAGATCACCAGGTTTATCATTTCAAGTGTACGGATGCCACGCGTTACATCACCCGATGAAGAGCGCGCCATGAAGAAGGCGTCTGGCTGAACAGGCTATACGTGCTGCTAAAGGATGATATAAATGTTTGTGATGCCAGAACGTTTGACGTATGCAACACAATTGCCTAGCAATTTTCAATACACTTTTTTATATTCGCACGAACTATGTAGAATAGTTAATGTTGTTTTTTTCTGGATTTTTCTTTCCGTGATTTGACGACGACGACACGTTTGTTTATTTTCCATTTCAGAGCTCAAACTTGGAATTTCGCTGTGGCGCTCTCTGGCTGTGCTTGCCTGCCAGATCGCCTTCACAAGAGGTGAGTGGAAGCTTCCTTCGAGCAATAGTTTTAAACTTCGTTTCGAAAATACCGTATACTGGCCAATTTTAACAAAGAATGTGTTATATGGCTGGCACTTGACTATTTCCGGTTCCGCACTCCAGGAACGTGATACACGAGTGCTGCGTCATGTTTGGTTAGAACTCGTGTCCTCCCTCACTGATTGGTTACAGGATCCAACCGAACGCTGACGCGAAACTGTTGTCCCGCCTGTGTTCCGCGCCGTCCTCCGATGAATTACCTACATAAAATCCAGCACTACAACCTCGATAACGTTTTTTTTTTCTTTTCTTTTTTTTCTTTTTATTACAACATTAAGAAGAACAGACGTTTGTTCCTGAATCTCTGATCGCAAACCTTCGAAAGCGGTTATCATCGAAACAGATGAAAGTGTTTAAACACAGACCGGCACACATCTTGCCTTCATTCACTGAGTCTCGGTCGAGGCTGTTTAGAAATCAAATGCCTCAGAGAGCGTCTGACTTTGGGAGTTCTTTCTCCGAAGCAGATTATGCGGTCAGCAATAAAATGGAGAGTAAAAAAAAAAAAAAAACTAAATTGGTATGCGGGGGCGGGCGTGAAGGTGTCTCTAAATATACAGCGAGCAAACCGGGAACATTGTAAAAGCGCTTTCTTGGATCCTGTGGTACTTAGGCGCAGCGTAGCAGAAAGAAAAATATATTCCGGAAGCGATGGCGGCCAACGTTAACGAAGTACTTTTGTTTGTATGTGTATATTCCCGACTGTGCTCCTATAAAAAGGGTGGGAGAAGAAAGGTTTCTTTTTACGATCCTCTAAGAAAATGTAAAATTGTCGTTAAAACAAATCCTAAAACGAAAAAAGTGAAAGCTGTTTACAAATCCCTGTAACGCCGAATTGGAGCGCAGCTCTTGAGGAGGAGGAGTGAAGGGTACTGAGGGGAGGGTAGACCCCTCCCCCTTCTCCTCCTCCTCCCCTCATTCTTATATATGCTCCGGGGGGGGTGTCACGTGACTTCGGGGAGGGGGTCACGTGACCTCGGGGAGGCGTGACCTGGGGGTGACCTCAAGGCCACGTGACCCCAAAGGTGACCCCCACGTGACCTCAGAGCGGTCACGTGACCTGGGGGTCACGTGGGGTCACGTGACCTTGAGATGACCTTGGAAGGGGTCACGTGACCTCGGGGGTCACGTGACCTCGGGGGTCACGTGACCTTGGGGAGGCGACCACGTGACCTCGGGGGTCACGTGACCTCAGAGGGGTCACGTGACTTGGGGGTCACGTGACCTTCAAAGGGTCATGTGGGGTCATCTTGGGGTCACGTGACCTTGAGATGACCTTGGAAGGGGTCACGTGACCTTCAGGGGGTCACGTGGGGTCACGCGACCTTGAGATGACCTTGGGAGGGGTCACGTGACCTTGGGGGTCACGTGACCTTGGGATGACCTTGGTTACGCCGACGGCGACGCCGACGCCGACGGCGACGCCGCTCAAGCCGGGAACGGGCCCCTAAGAGCTGCGCTCTAAAAAAGAAAAAGAAAAAAGAAACGGGACTGTGTTTCTGCGCTGCTTTGCTCCAGACTGCGTCACAATGCGGTGCCATTGCGTGTATCCTGTGAAGGCTATTTTCCGTTGATTAAATTGAGACGGACCCTATAGCAGCTAATTAAATACGATCTTATGTCGGCTTCTCGTTTCTTCAGACGACCTTCCGTTATAGCACAATGAGCATGCCTAGCTTCTCTATCCCTCGCCGAACACCGCTCTCTCCACTCGTGCGTCTCTTTGAAACATCGAGTACTCAGTCACACTCAGAATGTCGCCGCTCATTTCATTCGTTAGAAAAATTTTTTTTTTCATTCGCCACACTTTGTTATTTGAATATATATGATCCACAATTTAAATACCTTCATATTTCTGCAATTTAATAATGGGAGCTGGTTTGTACAAGTTTTGCTGACTAACTCATCTCGAGCATCAAATCGTTTTCGAAAGATCATAGTCTGCCAAAATGATTAAAACGGGTGCAGATGGGCTGACGTTGCTATACTAACAAAAGCAGACAGAACGAGATCTCGAAATCATTGGTCGTCAGTGCTTTGGAATCCGAGTTGAATTATTAAGCGCGCATACATTATTCACGAAGGTCCTGCCCGGTTATGCAGTAATGACTGAGCATTAAGGCTCTGCCCAGCTCCACAACGCGAGGCAGTCTTACCGCGTTCTTTTCGCTACTTAGCTGATGACTCCGTCCCCGCTTTGGCCGCTAATGTCCGCAGCGTTTATTTGTTCCTCCCTTATCGCTCCCGTTGGCTAGTTTGGGCCCCGTGGTCAAGCCTGGCGTTTGTTTATATTCTCCGCGTCCTGTCGGCTAGTGTACATGTCACGGGTACATGTACTCACAAACCAGTCTGTCTCTGCTCTTTTGCCTCTCATTCCCCTTCTCCAAAGCAGGGGGATACACTCGGGCAGTCAACGTTGATTACATTCGCAGTTTCTTACCTCCCGTTCTTTCCCTTTTTTTTTGTCGTGGAGAATATGTTAGTCTCCAAAATTCAATTTGTGCAAGGATGATTGGCAGCATGCACGCGCACTGCGCATCAAGATGGCATTTTTCGATCAATGTTATTCCTGTGCACGATGTGAAATCTCAGCACCTCCTGATATGCAGCACGCGTGGAACCACTTGAGAAGTGTACTCCGCCATAATTATCCATGCCCGATTTACGTTAATGTGTGAGAAACCGTAGCCTGTGATAGGGCCGTGGGCATATTGCTTCCCATGAATGTGAGCTGTATGTTGATGACGCTCAGTATGTTGAGTGTCTTTCAGTGGCCGAAAGGAGTTGTCGCTTTGGCAATGAATCTATATGGAATTTCGTTGTGCGTTAGACGACATTAGGCGGTGAATGATGCATTTCGTCGTTCCAGTTTTTTCACCCGGCATACGAGTAAATGTATGTTGGTGTGAGTTGAACGACGCTTGAGTTGGGAATATTGATTATCTGTACAGTTAATCACAATCAGATGAATGATTGTGTTAGTCATAGCAATTTAGTAAAAATTAATGCTGGCTTGGGACTTTTTCTCACACCTCCGAGGGTTTTTCAGACTATCTCATTTAGGGGTTAGGTGGTGCTTAAAGTATACAAAAGTGCCCAGGCTAACTGATTTGCTACGTGACGTTCTGCTCTTTTCATTCTAGAGCGCAGCTCTTAGGCGCCCGTTTCCGGCCTGAGCGGCGTCGCCGTCGGCGTAACTGCGCGTTGCATTATGGGACGTTTTCCATAATGACGTCATGTGTGTCGTCACGAGGACCACGAGGGTGAAGGAGGAAAAGACGGAGGAGAAAATTTTTCACTAAATTTAGCGGAAAAAAATTCCCGCTCACTTTAGCGGAACAATTTCCCCGCTAAATTGAGCACAAAAATTCCTCCGCTGAATTTAGCGGAAAAACTTTCCCTCTAAATTTAATGGGAAAACTTCCCCGCTCAATTTACGAAAAAATTTCCCCGCCAAACAGCACAAAAAATTCCCCGCTAAATCTAGCAGAAAAAATTTCCCTCCAAATTTAGCGGAAAAAATTCCCCGCTAAATTTATCGGAGAAAATCCCCTCTAATAGCGAAAAAATTTCCCGGCTAAACTTAGCGGAATACATTCTCCGCTAAATTTAACGGAAAAAATTTCCCGCTATATTTAGCAAGTAATTTTTTCTGTTGAATTTAGCTAGAGATGTAGCGAAAATTTCCCGCTAAATGATAGGGGAGAAAGAGATATGGAGAGGCGGGGAGGAGGGAGAGGAGGGGCATACTCTCCCCTCCGTACCCTCCCCTCCTCTTCTTCAAGATCTGCGCTCTAATTCGGCATTACAGGGGGTTGTAAACGTCTTTCATTCTGTTTTTTTTTAATGTTTGTTTACGTTTCTTCCATATTCAGAGTTTTGAAACGTCTCAGTGGGTGATGTCATTTTGCTTTTTATGTTCCAAATATCTTGCGAGTACATGTGCTCTTTAATACTTCTATGCCTTTCAACTCGTGTCTGCCGAACCACTTGTGAATATGGAGACAGTCGGAAATCTGCCAAGAGGAAATGCGCTTTTTGCTGCACTTCTCTCCCGGTTTTGCTCGAAAGAACCAGACATAGTCCAGCTGAACTCCCAACCGCCCAAGAAGCCAGCAAAAGCTGAAGGAGCTTTAGGTAAAGCTATCAGTGCATTCAAACGCATTCCGTTCTAAGAATCAGCTCGAACCACCATGCAGCCGAACAGTAAAGGCTGGTTCAAACATATGCGTTGGAGGATGGTCGACTTCCTTGCAACCGCTTGTGGCCGCTTTCGACGACAGAACAGACTGGCGCCATCTATCGGGTACCCCTGGAACACTCCCGATCTGCGTATTTGTTACTCATCGCTCTTTCACCGTGCGCTAGCAATAATCTTGACAATGTTATAAGCGACAATATCTAGTGCGTAGATTTGATCTCGTAAAATACTGGGAAAACGTCAGTGTGGTCACACACAGATTGAAAATTCTCAAGAACTACCTCCTAGATGGTGCCAGTGTGACAATTTATTCTCTCGTTGTAAGCGATTACAAGCGGTTGCGACGCAGTCAATCACACTCAAACGCAAATGTGTGAATCCGCCCTTAAAGAAAAACGAGACGCGCAGCAGAAACCAACATTATATTTCACCCTATGTTTCCTGCTCGTTTCGTCATATTTGACGACGACTGAACGTCCATTACAACCAGAGGGTAGCGTTTAGGAGGACTTCATTCCGCATAACACCTTAAGTGGCTCACTTCCTGTTGGTTGTCCTTGACCGAGTGATCCTCCCGCTCGGACCGAGAAAATGTACTGTACTTGCGCCAAAGTGTGAAACGACCGTAATCTCGGTCACCGTGGAGCTTTATGAGTGACACGTGACCGGCCTTCGACTGGAACACATCGAGGCTCTTCTGCGACGCATAAGGGCGTCTCGCTGAAGAAAGATATACGCATGTTTCCTGTTCGGTAGATATCGTTCGTTACTTTGTGCAAGCCTATTGGCAACGCTCGAGAGGGCTCGAGAGATTATCTACAGTAGTCTTTTTTCCTACTCGGAGTAATTCGGGCTCTAGGTATTTTTGGAATCTACAATACACTTACCGTATAATCTGTATATACTTCGCCTCAAAGCCGGAAGGTGCGCCGTGAAGCCAGCTTTTGAGGACAGCACACGAAGCTCGTAAAACCTACCAAAGCCTATTTTATTGCGGTTGTTTCTCGTAGCAATACATTAATACAATTGTATCCTTCATTCTTTACTCAGAACTTATCAGTAGTAAGGCTAAGTTTTTTTTGTTTTTTTTTAGTAAGACACCTTTTATATATATATATAGAGAGAGAGAGAGAGAGAGAACTAAGAGGGGAGAAGGTGATTATTGAATTTATTGCATTAAAGTTAGGGAAAGGAAAAGGGAAAGAGAGCTGGCGAAAAATTGGGCCAGGAGCGGGGATTGAACCCGCTCCTGGCCCAATTCCCGCTCCTGGCCCAATTTTTCGCCAGCTCTCTTTCCCTTTCCCTTTCCCTAACTTTAATGCAATAAATTCAATAATCACCTTCTCCCCTCTTCGTTCTCAATATTACTACGGCTGCACTTGTCAATCTTCACTCAATCCCATTATATATATATATATATATATATATATATATATATATATATATATATATATATATATATATATATATAAAAGTAGTAAGGCTACATTTTTTATTTTTTTAGTAGGAACCTTTCATAGACTCATACATAAAAAAAATATCCACGTCTCTTTAAATATAAAATGCTATATCACGATATAACCACGAAGCTAAATATTTATGTGAAAAACTTAAAAAAAGAGCAGTAGACATTTATGCACATGATTTTTCGTTTCAGCGCTAGTTTCATCTGTCTATTTAAAAGCTCTTGTACATGATACTCTTGTGAAAACACTGAAAATGTACCCTGCGTGCTTCTGAACATTCTGAATAACGTATATGTTATTCTTAATATTCCGAATATTTTCGAGAAACAAAATATCGCAATGTTTTGCGCCGAAGCACATAATTTTAGTCATTATCAAATTTGAAAGGTCAGTGAATACAATTTTACTGTTGGACGAATTGAAGTCACTGCGTGAATTACAACTCTCAGATTGGGCCTAAGATACATTGCGCTCCCTTCACTGGACAATTTATTGCAATTCGATATAAAATGGGCATGCCTTTTCTTATTGTCACGTACTGTTTGATGGCACGATTATTACTACTTCAGTGGCTCTGGCAGAAAAACAAAAATAACTTTTTTTTAATATATGAGTTTTCCGTTTTTATTTCACGGTGTATTATGTGTATCGGAATTCCTTGTGTCGTTTTTATTTCATTGGACAGTCGCCATAAAATATTATATTGTGCGTACAGCTCATGGTATAGCGATCAACACAAAATTTACCTAATGTTCGTTTGTTTGATATAGATCCCGTCCGTGGTAGCAGAAGTCAGATCATACGTTACATCCAAATTTCTTCCAAAGTTCACCCATTTAACTCGTGCCGCCTAACCGAAACATGGCACGCACTCACCGCTATATCGAATAGTGGTACATTTACGACCCCGATACTGGTATCGTATGTCTCGAATCGCAACCGCGAACTGTCGTTTGGGGCGCACACCCGAATTCGTAAACGCAGCACGTTAATCAGACTGAACAGTCAACAAACTACGCGAAGAAACAAAAAAATCGTGGTCAGACCTAACCACGTCAATCGGCCCTTAATCAGTTTCGGACGCCTTGATCATCTCAGGATGGATAACAACATATCTCGCCTTCCCGCGAGAGCCGTCATCGTGAAGGATGCCTTGCCAACTCGAAAGAGACGGGTAGTGTTTTCTCTCCCTAATGTCCCGGTATGTGGCAATACCACCTAAAAGACACTATAAAGATTTAGGGAACCGTTTTTGCACATCCGATATGATACGGTACATGGGCCCTTCGGTACGCACTGCGCATGCGCAGTTCATACCGGAGGGTCCATTGTGCCGTATCGGATGTGCAAAAACGGTTCCCTAAACTTCCTAAATTTTGCGTCTCCCCCCCCTCCCCCCAGACGTCGCCAGTAGCGCATCCTCGCAGCGCCGCCTATAGCTTACGTCAGCATGGCCGTCAGCGCGTCCCGCATCCTCTCACAACCATTGTTGGCGGTAATGCGTTACAAGTAACGACGTTACCGGTGACCCGTTACTTTTTTTATCGGTAACGTGAAACGTACGTCTTACTTTTTGAAGACAGTAATGGGTGACGTACTTACGTTACGTATTTCTAGTAACGGGTAACAGAGTTACGTTACTCGTCACTTTTTCTTCGCAAGACTTGAAAAAAGTTACACTTTTATTTGTTTCGCGTTTCTAGGCGTCAAGCCAAATGAATTTCTTCGTTTTTTGCAGTTTTGTTCCCGTGTTTTTCTTGTGAGTATTTAGGTGAAACCATAAAAAATAATAAGGGCATTATGTTCAGTTTCTGCTTGGACACAATGTTTCTTTAAATATGGTGCTTTTGCATACCTGTAACGTCAAAGCAGGAAAACGGGTTCATTAATTTAGAAAAAGTAACGCAAATATAACTTGCGTTACTTTTTATTGGTAACGGTAACGTGTTTCTTTTATTTTGAAGTAACGTAGGACGGTAATGCGTAACTTTTGTTTGCAAGTAACGAGTAACGTATTTAGTTACACTTCTTCGATAACGCCTACAACACTGCTCACAACGAGCGCGACGCTACAGCAGGCGACGTCTCCGACGGCTCGTTTATACTTGCGGACTCGCGGGCGAATCCGCTCTGGCGGCGAGTGGATTTTGGAGCCGGGTGGCAAAATCGACTCGTCGATGGCGGGAAATGTGATATATGGGTCCCGAACAGATCCAGACTCTCCGCCAGCTACGAGCGGATCTTGCCACCCAAATTCCGAATTCCGCTCGTCACCGCGAATTCGCCCGCGAATCCGCAAGTGTAAAGCGCAGACCGCATGGCGCGTTTTTTTGCACGCGAAAACGAGACGCGCTATGAACGCTCGCGCGGAAGCTGACGCGGGGGGCACCCGCATGCGGACAAAGCCAAGCACCGCCGGCTGCGCGCTATCAGCGATGCCAGATCACAGAATTCTCAACACGCGATGTAAATGTTGACGCAAATACTACAAATGAGAATTAAATGAACAAATAAGTAAATAAAACGGGTTTGTGTGTCAAAAGAAACACCTTTTCAATTTTTATATGGAAAATAAAAATGCTTTCCAACACTCTGAAATGTGCTGAATACGAAACCGCGTACTCTGCAGGAGCACGTGATAGTTCGACCGACCCTCATTGGGCGAGAGGCGCTTCGACGCCTCGGCGCTCGCGTCTTGTTCTGGGTCGGCTAGAAACCAACGCTCCCGCGAAAACGCGCGCCCGCGCGCAGGAAATGACGTCAGTTTGACGCCGACGCGCCTGAATCGCGAGCAAAAACGCGCCATGCGGTCTGCGCTTAAGGGGGGACTCACCCGGTACCGTCATGTCCGCTCTTTTTCATAGATGGCGCTGGAGTTTGGCCGGACGAAGTAAAAACACGCAAGAAAACACGGGTGGGGACAAAGTGACAGACAAGCAGTCTAACCAATCCTCGCCGCTTGGGCTGTGACGTCTTGAAATAGGGTGGTGTGGACATGGTGGGAAAGAGGGGTGGGGAGGGGGGCGCTCCCGCGATCATCTTCCGGCGACCTTGAGAGTTTGTCCAAACTTGGCACGGAGGATCGGGGAAACTAGTCGGGGGCCTTTTTGAGGGAACAAAGCGGCTATCTCCCTCTTTAGCGTGAGCCTTTCCCTTTTCCCCTTTCCCCTTTACGGGAAAGGGAAAAAGAAGGCCCTGGAAGTGGAAGGTGCTAGTTGGTGGTGGGACACTGGTGTGGCTAGTGATGCCAACTTTATAAATTTATCTCTTGACCTAATTGCTCTTTTTTGTTCTGTTTTTATGCTCTGACTTTGTCATTTAAAAACTGGTCTGCAGATATAAAAAGCCGCGACTTCGCCCGCACTTCGTATATCACCCCGCGCGGAATCAGCGCAGAGGTGCAGAGGAGTCGAAGAGAGACATTTCATCTGCTACGGGAGTATCGACGGCATCGTCTGCTACATAATTAAAAATGCCATTTCGCGTCCCGAAATAAAACTCCGGTGCAGTGCGGTGGCTGCTGCGCTTCGCGGGGGTTCGTCGCACTACCGGCAGAGGACGGCCGGAGCTGGAACAGGGAAGTTGGTAACGTTTTCTCCGCAAACGCATAACAGCAACAAAAACCGCGTATCTCCGGTCGCACTGGAGTACGCCTTTCTAGGCGGTCCACCGACACCTCATGGTTTTAAATTACTTTTGCCTCTGACCGCCGCCTCCATACACGATTTTGACTTGTTTTCCATCGGAAAGCGTTTCCCTCCATCGGCGGATCAACTTTTCGTCGATTTCCCAAAGTCTGTTAGCTCCGATGTTCGTTAAACAATTTCGCTGTACGACGATGTTTGAGACTCCCGACAAAGAGTACACATTCATTACGATCTTGCTCCTGACGCCCAAACGTGTCTTTCTTATCTTGCGTTGTCGGTGGTAATTAGAAAAGCAGAAAACCAAGAGATGTCCAGCAACTTGGCAATGAAAGCGTCGAACTTGAAGTGTACATGAAGCCCAAGGTTCGGCCATTGAGTACACGGGAAAAAAACACGGAAAAATCAAGGAGGTTAGAAGTACTAGGAGGGGGCACGTTGCAATATTGGTGAAGCCTAGTCATTAAAAGTTTAAACGATATTGTGCCCAACGTGACCTCGGATCTCTCTGGCGATTGGTGCACGCGACATGTCACGTGCGAGATGGATGGTTTATTTTAGGATTCCTTGCAGGCTTGCGCCTGCTCCGTCCGGTAGGTTTTATCAGATCGAAGGCTACACGAAGGCTAGCTACGGTCACGTGATGTAGTGAGAGTAAGGAGGAAAATGAGAAAGGAGCCGAGGCGTCAGGGGAGCATGGCTTGTGGAGGCTACGCGGCTGACGTCATGCCCTCTCCTGCCCTTCTATTCTCCATGCGTCCAGTACAAGGAGGTTAGAAGTACTAGGAGGGGGCACGTTGCAATATTGGTGAAGCCTAGTCATAAAAAGTTTAAACGATTTTGTGCCCAGCGTGACCGCAGATCTGTCTGGGGATTGGTGCGCGTGACATGTCACGTGCGAGATGGATGGTTGATTGTAGGAGGATCGTTGCAGGCTTGCGCGCGTTCCGTCCGGTAGGTTTTATCAGATCGAAGGCTAGGTTGTGGTGTATTCTAGTACACCATAGCTAGACAAAGGCTAGCTACGGTCACGTGGTGTGGTGAGAGTAAGGAGGAAAATGCGAAAGAGGCGAGGCGTCAGGGCAGCATGGCTTGCGGAGGCTACGCGGCTGGCGTCATGCCCTCTCCTACCCTTCTATTCTCCATGGTCCAGTAGTAGGATCAGTGTTGCCAGCAGGTAAGCGTATTTCGTCGAATAATATCTACTACTATATTAGGAAGAACGAGGGACGTCATCTATTTCATTAATTTTTTGATAATTAGTTCTTAGCAGGACACAACTGCAAAATTGTGCAGTGTTTGCACACAAAGTATTTCTAAAATTGTAATTTTGCGAACTACTTCGTGATGCGTACGAACGCTGTTTTCCCAGTGGTCAACCGTCCCCCAGCCTTTGGCTGCGCTCGGAGCTCAGCTGAAACGAAGTACAGCCAGCCCGCGGAGACGCGGTCTCTGTTCATCCAGAAAAGGAAACGTATGTGTGTGAAAGGAAGGCGTGCATAACTACCTATCTGGGGAATCTTCAAAATTTACCAAGAAACATGCCGGGACATGACCCTTAGCGTCTCGTGTCCAGTTTCCTATATGAAATAACATTAGAAAATAACTGAGGCAAGCAACAAAGAACGCAATAATTATATTTCTTGCAATTCAAGTTTTTCTTTATGCAACCCGCATGTACAAAACAAGTCCCACAAAAGTAGCTACATCAAAAGCTCGCGCTTGTACTCAAATAGCTTGGATTGTTATGTGTTTACTTTCGCTCCAAATTGGCAGACAATTCTTGCCATCTGTCTTTCACCAAGTTTGTTTTTAATCTATATTTATTTTATACACCTCCGCGGTTTTGGGTATTTTTAGCGCTTTTCATCTTATAACTATAATAATAAATAACTGGGAATATTTGGACAAAGTATGTAACGCAGCTATCCTAACTATCGCTGCTAAGCAGAGCAGCACGGACCCCAGCGCGTCCTCCTCGCACGCCGAAAACCGCAAGCTCCCGTCCGACCATGGCGACGCGACCCGTCTTTCCAGAACCACTCCAAAAGCCCCCCCCTCCCCCCCCCCCCCCCCCCCCCTCCGTCTTCCAAGACGGCGACTCGGTTCCTTCCCTCTGCGGTAGATTGGGACCTCCAGGCGTCTCTTTACTTTCCCTCTCCATCTCCGGAGATGTTCGCTGGAGCAATACACAGACACTTTTGAGGGAACCCACTTCTCGTTCCTCACAAGGATACAGAATGTCCCCCAGCTACCTCGAACTGTATGTTAGCAGACTTCTTCCCAAAGCGCCAATATTTTTATTGAGCCTAATTATTCAATTGATTAAATCTATTAGGTACCTTTTTAAATATTGCTTCGTGGAAGAAGGTGTCAATTGGAAAGTTGTAGGGAGCCCGGAGAAACACTCGGTGGAGGGAGTTGCTTGTATGCGTGCTTGCGGGATTTCGGTGCGTCCGGACACCGAAATGTCGGCACACGCACACAAACAAGAAATCATATCTCTGATCGAAACTTTCAAGGTGTTTCGATGAAATGAAAGCTGTCTGATTACGTCAAAACGATTTGTCGATGGAAGGTTCCAGCGTCGACGGACCGATCTTTCGAAGAAGCGTTGCACAGCGTGATTGCCGCCGAATTGTTTTACCGGATTCATGGTTGTGTACAAAAGGTTTGTACTACAGTAGACTCGGAGAACACCGCGCGGCACTCGTATGTATCCAATCTGTTACCCCCTCTGGCGAAATCCACCGACGAAATATTGTCAGCGCTAAGACATTCCTATTTAGTATCTGTGTGTAATATATGCCCAATTCACGAGGGATGTCGGACTTCTCATTAGGACAATATACCAACACTTTAGAAATGAAAGTCGGCAGGCATTTACAGACAACAATTGAAGACTCCAATCTATAAATGTACGCTCACACTTAGAGAACTAATAATAAAACAAACAATATAATTTTCTAGCTGTCTACACGCGCGCACACGCACGTGCATGCATAGTCGCCCGTTTATGATCGCACACGGATGTGCACCCTCACATGCATGCACGCGCGCCTTCGCAAGAACGCACGTGTAAGCGCCGTCACGCACTACGCACACACTTATGTAGGCGCTAGCCCGCACGCGCACGCGAACGCGCACGCACGCACGCACGCACGCACGCACGCACGCACGCACGCGTACAAGAAAACATATTTTTTACGAAACGTTCCAAATTGTGTCCATGAAACGAAAGAAAGCAGTTTCGTTCGGACGAAAAGATTTGTCGACGGAACATACCAATTAGCCGATGAAACGTCGTTTAATGAACAACATGATCGCCGCCAAAGATTTAACCGCATTTAGTATCTATGGTTCTGTACAAAAAGGTATGGACTACACCGGGCTCGGCGAACACTTCCGCGCAGTCGCATTTGCTGTATTTATATTTCAAAACATTTTTTTTTTTCAACGCCCTGATCACAAGGCATAATTTTTTTCCACGCGGCGACTGACGCACAAACTTATCCGACCAGCAACAAGCAAGCAACCAAGTGTCCGTTGTTGGGTCAAGCTGACAAGGGCACCAGGCCCTTCACTTTGCCGCCCTCCATACCAGCGCAGTACCAGCCCGTTGCTCCGAGACGCGCGGGACAGAACTGATAAAGTGACATCCCCCCACCCCCCTCACAAAAAAAAAAAAAAAGCAAAAAAACAACAACTGCTGTGAGGAAACGGGGAACAACGAAACGCGCCACACATTCAGCTCGACGGTCTACGCGAGCTGTAAAAAGGAGGAGCATCATGGGCGGAGCCTCATCTCAAGTTTACAAGAATATACTACAACGACAAGAGCAAACTACAAAAAAACTCTCTTTCTAGACAGCGAGCGCCATCCAGGGCAAACTAGCTGAACTAGCTAGTTTGTCGTGACAGTTTCGTGAACAAATGCTCTGAAATTTAATTTTTGGAAAATATTATTTCACGTCTGTGATCTAGAATACACTTTGCACAGTGTGGATTTGTCTAAAATTGACTATAGCGCCGCATTTATTTAAAAAAAAATATTTTCAGATTTCCTAATGCATTTCAATGAGAAAAAATTGTTTCACAGTTTATTTTTTATTTCAATGCATAATTGATATATTTAAAAACTAAGTAATCCATGCCGTTAAGAACACTTACATGACTCTGTAAAACGCTTGTTGCTTTTCTGTGATGATTTTTAAGACAGCTAGTCATGAAATAGTAAGTCCCATAGGAATCTGATGAGGTGAGTCCCAGCACAAGACGGACGTGCCTGCCGCTTTCCTGCTGCTCTCGTCGAGCTTTCAGCGTGTTGGCCGCTGGGGGCGAGGCGAGTCGGGGATCCACTGACGGTGACGTCTTGCGCAAGCGTTGCATGGTATGCGGAGAGCAAATCGTCTGCCTCTCGCGCAGGAGTTGCAGTGACGTCAGAACAACGCCGAGCTCTGATTGGCTCTGATTGAAAGGATACACTCTAAAAAAAAAAGCCCGTGTGTCTACTTTCCCGCACAACACTCGGAGAGCCAATGAGCGCAACTTACGGAGGCAGTTCAGCGAATGACAATGCCGAAGCATATGTTTATACCAAAAAATGCAGTCTGAGTTGTGACATTAAGCAATGCAAAACGTCACGCTTGCATTGCTCACGGTCACAACTCAGACTGCGTTTTTTGGTCTAAACATATGTTTTGGTATCCTCATTCGCTGAGCTGCCTCCGTAAGTTGCGGTGATTGGCTTTCCGAGTGTTGTCCGGGAAAGTAGACGCACGGGATTTTTTTAGACTGTAGCGGGTAGACCTCAATGCTAAATGCACAGAGGTCTACTCACTATTTTTTTTTAATCAGCCAATAAGAGCGCGGCCCTCTGACGTCATCGCAACCCCTGTGCAAGGAGCAGACGAACTTGCGCTCCGTATTGGTTACGTTCGCTCTTCTCGTGCAGGCTCGCTGTCGAGCATTCGTCCTGGTCGCGTGTGGTCGCGCTGAGCCCGGCGAAGCTCGTTGCTCGCGATGAATCGCAAAAAGGAGTCATCCATTTTGAGGCGAAGTCCCATCCCCTTCCTAGGGCCCTGGACACGTCAAACATAAAGCTGGGGGTTGATTGAACTCGCGCGACGATGACGCCGCGTTTTTGTCGCCGATGTTCAATCGACGCTCTCCGCTCGACTCCAAATTAGCGTTTGACTAGTATACATGGAGCCTCTGGGGATCTTTCGTCTGCTTACCTTGGTGCCGCCTTTTCTACGTGGTGGTCAACAGGGCCTTGGTGGACGTCTTCCGGAATTGTTATACCAAACTGAAATATGCGTAATGTTATCTTTAAAGCCACCCTTTTCCGCTGGTCACATTGGAGATTAGGTAGTACTTATTGAAATTATATGTCAGTTTAAATGACTGTCACTGGCAGGTTAAGGAAGGCAGGGCGTAGCGGTTCCCGAGCATACAGCCAATACAGCAGTACACTCATTGCCTATAGTGTAAGATTGGATGACGTCTTATTTTTAGCACGTTCGCGGGCACCTGGTGATATATTTTCGTAATCATACAAAGGTTATATTTGGAACGGGGTAAATGTTCAAATTTTGTATTGTCGTGAGGAAATTATTTTTGTAAACTTAACGTTTGAATTATGGTATACGGTGATGTTTCGTTACTATGGGCACCTCCGTTCTCCTCGGAAATTGGCCATTATGTGAGCTTTCCGTAATGATGAGACAAAAATGCACGGACTTCGCGGTTCATCCCCGAAAACGACGTCTATACCAGCGGGGTATTCATGTCAACGGTTTTCCGTGTTAACGAGACATTACTGCACTCCTGCCCCGGGTCAAAAAAATTTGCGAGCTTCCTCAAATTCGCCAATTTTGGGGATTACATAGATGTCCAAGTGAATGACGAGAGACGAAGAACTCCCTAGATGAAAGATTTGAAGCTACTAACGAACGGATGGCTCCGAACGCTACGATATCTTCTTTCTCTGTATTTTTCACGACGTCTTTCGTAGTACCGCTGAATTAACAACGCCAGTTGATCGAGGACGACCCTCAATGGTAAAAGGTAAAAAAAAAAATTAAAACGAGACTTTTTTTAAACAAAAGACGGTATCCTTTTGTACGTCCTTCATGTGCATTCACTTTAATATTTATGTTACGATACGTTTTGCCTTACAAGTATGCACGCCTTACACTTGATTTAAATACATTCGCGAATACAGTGCGCATTGGTCCACTGTGGTACCCCTGAGCCCACTCAATAGCGTAGCCCACCATTATCTGAATCGAGAACAGCCGTTAGCGGAAGCTTTTTACTGCGTTCTGGATTTGGCTTTTTTGAAAGTCTGCAATGTAGCACGCTGCAAATGGGAATTGGGTTTTATGTTAGTTAAATTGTGTATGTCATCTCAACCGGTCCGTCGCACAAACTATCACCGCTGCAGCCACTGGTATTTCACCCCCCCCCCCCCCATATATATATATATATATATATATATATAGGTGAGGCAGAGTAGCTTGAGAACAATGGACCGGGAAAATGTAATAAGTCAGAGATCCGTACTTGCGGAGTTGCTATGCTAGGAGTTTATTGCATGTATTTCGACAGTTTCGCCGAGAGGCTCGGCTTCGTCAGGAGATGGCATACATGTGAGGGCATCAGACTGTGCAAAGCAGTAAGGGGCCAATGGGGCGAGGAGGACGTGACGTCACGAAAAATAAAAATAAAAAGACATATAAAAAAAAAAAAAAAGTTGTATTTGAGCGCGTTCCCACGTTAGGGCGGCAGGTTTCAAAGCTAAAGAGGCGTATATGAAATCTCCGACACTGCGGTGGGTACAATAGGTCATAAACGGACGGCACTGGCTCTGGAACGACATCCTCGGTACCAATTGTCCGTAAGGCTAAGCCGATGTGGGCGTCCGTCTCCGCGACGGTCACCCCTCGTCCCCTCGGGCGCCGCACGCCGCGGAAGAGAGGGGAGAGGGGAGCAAGGAGCAGATCGCGGGGCAGGGGGGGCCTCATCAGCGGCTGGATAGACCTAGCAAGAGACCTCAGGTTATCCCGTATCAGCACAGAATTTCCCACAACCTGAAAAAGGTGGCGGGAAGGTTTGATGTCCCTGTCGTGTTTTCGGCGCCTCGTAAGCTGGCACACCTTTGTTCTAAAGTAGCCGAGAGGAGGGGGGGTGGGAACCAATGCACTGTAAACCACAGAAAGAAGTACGTGGATTGTGCGATCGGAGTGGTGTACAGGATCCCGTTAAGCTGTGGAAGAGTTTACATGGGGCAAACGGGCCGTTGCATAAATGAAAGGGCACGCGAACATGACTGGTCGCTTAGTTCAACAGCAGGAGGGCATTTGCCCCTGCACTGCGGAACATGCAAATGTCATCCTGATTTCAATAAGATCACAATCATGGGGAGGGGAGCAGATAAAACAGCCAGGGAAATTTTAGAAGCGTATGGAATAAAGAAGGAGGGGGAACAGAACTGCGTGAGTCAAACTTCTGTGTATTTACATAAGAAGGAGATTACTTTCATGGACACGTGTTGATGCGAGTGTGTTTTTTTGTGGGTGTTTTCTTCGTTGGGTCCTTTTCAATAAATATTCAGTTGTCAGTTCAGCGCTCGTCCTGTGTACTCCTTTCCTCCCGTCCTTGTCGTTTGCGCGCTGTTTCCATTATTTCTATTTCTAGGCAGGGGGGGCGCAGGGGAGGGTGGGGCGAATACCCCCGGATAGTTGCAAAGCCGTCGTCGTACCGGACATAGAATTAAAAGTACAAATTTAAAAGATAAAACATTAAAGTAAAACTTAAAATAAATACAAATAAATACGCATGCCTCGGGTCATGCGTATTTATTTGTCCTGCTGCACACAATGTTACTCGGTCTTGACCCGAGGCATGCGTATTTATTTGTATTTATTTTAAGTTTTACTTTAATGTTTTATCTTTTAAATTTGTACTTTTAATTCTCTGTCCGGTACGACGACGGCTTTGCAACTATCCGGGGGTATTCGCCCCACCCTCCCCTGCGCCCCCCCTGCCCCGCGATCTGCTCCTTGCTCCCCTCTCCCCTCTCTTCCGCGGCGTGCGGCGCCCGAGGGGACGAGGGGTGACCGTCGCGGAGACGGACGCCCACATCGGCTTAGCCTTACGGACAATTGGTACCGAGGATGTCGTTCCAGAGCCAGTGCCGTCCGTTTATGACCTATTGTACCCACCGCAGTGTCGGAGATTTCATATACGCCTCTTTAGCTTTGAAACCTGCCGCCCTAACGTGGGAACGCGCTCAAATACAACTTTTTTTTTTTTTTATATGTCTTTTTATTTTTATTTTTCGTGACGTCACGTCCTCCTCGCCCCATTGGCCCCTTACTGCTTTGCACAGTCTGATGCCCTCACATGTATGCCATCTCCTGACGAAGCCGAGCCTCTCGGCGAAACTGTCGAAATACATGCAATAAACTCCTAGCATAGCAACTCCGCAAGTACGGATCTCTGACTTATATATATATATATATATATATAGGTTTTTTTTTATTCTTACACATTTGTTTAAAACAGCTGTGAAAGCTACACTAATGCGGTTTGTGCAGGTGGGTCGATACGACCAGGCGGACATTATATGGGTGGCTAATCTTTGGGACAAGTCGGCTAATTAATTGAAATTCGTTAATTAACTTTTATTTAGTGAAAATAGACATATGGTTCCAATTAGAAACTTGCTGAGCCTCATTCAAAACCGCTAAATCAGTAATTTTTAGAAATACTTTGAGCACGTGAGAAGCGCAGTAGTGCGCTGAAGTTACCACTCGTGGAGCAGGTACAAGGCTGGGGCTAAATAAAAGTTGTAGAAATTGCGCGGGCGCCAAACTGCAACCGCTAGCCTTGTACCTGCTTATTTAAATATTTATATATATATATATGGTCAAACATATTTTTGGCTTGGCCATTTACCAAGCACCCTCCGTAGATCGCAGCGGTTGGCTGTACAAGTGCTCTGCGGAAAGTGGACGCCTGGGAATTTCCAGAATGATACGAGACTAAAACGTTTACACGCACCAGATTTCTTCGAGTGTATAATGTCTCGTTGTTTCGCAATATTGAGAAGAAGTAATAGGGTGATTTTAATGTTTCCATAGTCGTTCAGAGGCTGCGCCTTTCACTGGAAGGCGCAGCCAACCAGTGGAAGACAACGGGCGCGTGCTTGTGGCTAAGCTTCTTCTTCGCTACGAAAACGTCGGCTATGGCTTTCTATCTCGTCACGCTCCGCTTGAAACCCGGCCTGAGAAGCTTCAGCATCTTCCAGCCCCTTGTAGAAAAGGGAAAGCGCGCTGATTGTTCAAATTTAAAACTCGAGGTGGGCGAGTGTGGGAAAGATTAAGGACTTTGTCGAGGCTCTTTGAATATTTTTGGGCCCAACTGCCATCCGTAATGGGACGAGTGAATGCGATCCGTCTTCTCTTTGCAAGGACGACATCTTCCGGATTCATTCGAAGAGGACGAAATTCGAGATTCGCTTCCTAGTTCACTCTTCCAGAAACCCAGCAACCTTGGTACTCTCCCCTCCCCCACCCTATCTCTCTCTCTCTCTCTATTTTTTTGTTGGCTTTGTTTTTTATTGGCGCTTTTCCTATTTTTCTATTCGTGCTTTTCCCTTCTTCTTTCTTTCTTTTTCATGTGTTTTGTCTTGCTCTTTCTTATTTTTACATTTTTCGTGTTTTTTGTTCCTTATTTGCAGCCAAGCGTGCGACATTTTTGGTTCAGCTCGCGGGCAAGCGATAGCACGGGGTCGCATTTGGCGGGTAAACAAACGCACGACGGGCGCAAGGAACAGACGATCTGGCACGTCGTGCGAGAACCACCGGCACCAATGTTTTCACTTTGTAGCAGAAAGAAGAATGTAAATCAAGATGATTTAAACCGTGATCTGAACGCGGTTTGAATCTGACCAGTTTTACTATGATGATTTCAGTCAAATTTTTCGGATAAAAATAACTCCGAAAATAGTTTTCATATGGAATTTTCCTATCATATGATGCTTTCTATGTCCAGTCGTTCTGCATTTAAATTGAGGAATCGTCAAGTAAGAAATATTCACATCAGGCTGAACCGCATTGTTCTTCCGAGCAAATCGAATCATTGAGCTTTCGTGCTACCGCCCACTTCGTTCGTCGGTTACATAACGGCATATTGCGAGCAAACCAGAACGCGAAAGAAAAAAACAAAAAATAGGAAGCTGATCTCTTATTGCTTGCAAATCAAAAATTAAAAAAAGCAAATTAGGCTTCTTTTTTTTTTTTTTTTGTAGCTAGAAAATTCACGCTGTTTTTTGTTCTAGTATGACTGCATGGGGGTTACATGAATAAAGAAAGTTGCAAATTAAATTTCATTTTAAAGTTAAGTAATACTTTCATCCGCATTGTTATTAATGATCGGACGGATTAATCAAATAACCTGCCTTGTTTAGAAATACATGTGGTGATAAAGAGTCACCGATTTTTTCTTACAGTGATTTCAATTTAATTAATTTAAGTTTAATAAAAAAAATCGTGTTTAACGATAACGATGACGTGACGATAAAGGGAAGCCGGCGATCTTTTTTTTATTTTCCCTATTACATCTAGATACACGAACTCGGTCCTGTTTACAAAAAGAAACGTTTACCAAAGTCTCTGAGCAGTACTCATAGTGAACCTGATCTTATTCAGCACGCTTAATAAATTTGACTTGAATGAACAAAACTCGAATATACATCAACCAAATGTGAACGGCATAGCTGCAAGTTTCGCTTTTCCTTATTGGGGTCTTTTAGCAAACCGCTACCATGCTCCGCGTACCGCACTACCGGGGACTTTGAAGCATGCCGTCTAACGCGCGCTTAACATCATGTTTCAAAGTCTCCAGTAGTCCAGTACACGGAACATGGTAACGGTTCGCTAAAACTCCGTCCCTATTGTCGTTTTACTTTGTGCACGTCTTTTTTGAAATCGTTAGAAAGGCCTTTCGAGCAGTCCATGTTAAAAGTCATCCATGTGACTTGCTGTTTACCTACGTCTTCCTTCACAAAATAATTCGTATTTGCCAGTGTGTTTATGCGTCAAATGCAAGTACTTTAACGCTTCGTCCAGCTGGATAATGTTGCAATGTCACACCATAAATATGTGCGTGACACATGCGCTTGTCGCGTTTCAAATGTTAATTTTTTTTTTTTACAACGCTTTAATTATACGTTTATTTTAGGAACGTGTCAGTGATTGAAAATGTGTACAAGACAGGACACCGTATCAAGAGATTTTTGAGCTTCATATTCAAGATATCAAAATCCAAGATCTCGAGAGAGCTTGGATTTTTGCGGTGGTGTGGAAGGCAGCAGCGACAGTATGAACGCTTTCTAACAGTTTCTTTTGCCTTAATTAGTGCCGGCGATACAATTCTAGAATTGCTCTGTACTATAGTACCTTCACCACTATTCACACTGCGCACACCCTGGTTGGAGTTTATCCACGAGTCAAAATAACTGAAGGGTTGAACTAAAACTTTCGTTTATAATTATTATTATTCTTCGAGATTCGAAAAGTACTTGCGACCATTTTATCTACCGAGCAACTGTTCACCTCCTTATTTTTCTTATAAAGAAGCACGTGCGCATAGTGCAGAAACTCTGCTGCGCAGAAACACCCCTTCAACCGTCAGCGCCATTGCCATGACATGACGTCACTCCTCTTTTTGCGGCATCGGTGCTAAACTCACTGCGTACAAATGTCTTCCCTCTGCAGTGTCGGGACACCTGAACCGGAGCAACTGCAATGACCTGTGGGTGCACCACAAGGTTCGCACGTCGGGCACGTATCAGATCGACGTGGACGGCCAGGGACCCCTCAAGCCCATCTGGGTCGACTGCGAGATGGGAGACGGCAGGGAACTCTTTCAGGTGCGTCTCTCGAAGCGGTCTATGCTCCGTTTCGCTTTAAGTCCGAGACCACAGCCGACGCTAGAATCCAATGGAGTCGATCAAAAAGCGCCAAAAGTGCGTCGTCAGGGATAATTGAATGACGTACAACTAGGCTAGGTGGCGCAAGCTACTGATCAACATAAAGGGCACAGCCGTTAGCAGCTATCCATCCATCCGGTCATAGGCGTCTTTGTGCGTTTGCTACGCCATGACTGAAACAATCACGCACAGTGAGTGCGCCATGATCCTGCACTTTTATTTTTGTAAGTGATTGGTTTAGTTAGTTATAGCAAAACCCGCTAAGACTAAAGTCCCGCAGTGTTTTTCTTTTCTTTTTTCTTACACTTGCATTAGTTGCTGGCGAATGTTTTAAAATCTTGAGAATATTGTTGCCGTCTGGCGATATTGAAATGAACCCCGGACCAATGAGTGAATCTCAGGTTCAGCAATTTACGATTTAATGCAATGTTTCAACTGTTGCAAGAGCTTGATTACATACGTGAATGAGTTAAAAGCAAAACAAGCATCGATTGAAACTAAGTTAAGCGCTATTGACGAAAGATTGGTGGTAGTGGAAATGGAGCGTTCTCGCTTAACGAAGCTCAGCAAGAATTGTGCGTGGTGCGGCAGGGTATTGGTCATGTGCAGGATGACGTTGTTTCACTGCGTTCTCGTATAGATGAGATGGAAGATAGATCGCGTCGGGACAATCTAATCTTTCATGGGTTTGTTGATCGTCCTTCAGAAACCTGGGCTCAGAGTGAACAAAAAGTTATTGCTGGTCTTTCAACTTTGCAATCTCTGCCGATTGCATTGCACGTGATCACAGAATCGGCTATTTTAAGAAAAATAAATGTCGTCTGGTAATCGTAAAATTTGAATCTTTCAAAGCGAAAGACAAGATTCTGCAATACAAACCTCTCATAAAAGGCAAAGGTTTGTCTGTAAATGAAGATTTTTCACCTGCGACGCGACTTGCGAGCTCTAAGCTGATTGATTTTGGAAAGTCATGGGGATCCGTGTTTTCCGTGCGATAATTATAATAAATTGCACGTTAACAACAAGGTATATGCTTACGATCCGAGGGAAGACTTGGTTCACGAAGTTATTACATCTAGCGCACGGCGTATTATTCATAATCATCATGCTGACAGTCATGACGCGCTCGAAGAAACATCAAGCTAGGAAAGAGCGGGGATTGGGACGCAGCCTTCCTTCGAAACACGTAATATTTCAGTTCTTTTTGGTAATGTTTGCAGCGCCATGCACTGTCGAGAGGATCTGAGTTCCGCATTGATTCCAGTGATGGTGAAATAGTGGTTCTCACGGAAACGTGTTTATCTAGCAAAATTCAAAACAATGAAATGTTTAACTGCCATAAACGGTTCAATGTATATTGATATGATAGGAGTGGTAGACTTGGCGGTGGAGTACTGATTGCCGCTGTGAATAGCATTGCATCTTCAATCATCGATGTATGTAGCCAAATTTAAACTGTCTGGATCGACCTGTGTGTAAACCACAAGCGACTGATATTGGGTGTTTGTTACCGCCCTCCAAGTGCGAACTTTTTTTGTGAAGATTTACATGGCTCACTCAATAAGATAATTACTCGCTTCTCTACTTTGCCCATCATTCTAATGGGTGATTTTAATTTTCCTGCCACTGTGTGATCTGGAATTTCCCCAGTTGCTTAACCATTTTCTTTGGAAAGCAATATTTTGTAGATTTATGTTCTGATTATAGTCTTTCGCAATTGGTAACCAAACCTACCCGCACTACCAGCTCATCAGCAAATATACTAGACCTTATCCTAACAACATGCCCGAATTTAGTCTCGTCCATATTACATTTACCGGATCTAAGTGATCATGGCCTATTACATTTTGATATAAAATGCCGTCGGGGGCTGTACGAAATACCTTCAAACGTGTACGAGACTACAGTAAAGCTAACTTTGAGGCAGTTAATAGGGACCTGTGCACTTTTATAGAAACTTTTTTACCCTGCTTTCATGAGCGTTCTGTTAATGATAATTGGAACTTATTCAAGATGGAACTTGATTGAGTTTTAAATTTGCATACCCCTCTGAGGAAGGTGGTTTAATAGAGCGCTCAATAGATTGCGTAACAAGAAGAAGCCTTTATTTCGTGCTGCGAAAAAAAATTTGACTGGTCGACGATGGGTTGCTTATTACACTGCTGCTGATTCATACAAAACTGCTGTAGATCAAGCCAAAGCTATAGTTTTTCACTGCACCTTACCGTCCATGTTAATAAATAATCCTAAACAGTTTTGGAATGTCATGAAAGGAAACAGTAGAACTTCAGTGTCATTGAAGGCCGATGATGGCAGTCTCATTGCTAGTGTGGATTGCGCTAATATTCTCAATTATGTATTTATAAGTTGTTTCTTGGTTCCTTCAAGCTCTCCTACTTCTGATTGCATGCCTTATGACTACCTGCCAATGTGTCGGCTAGCGGTTGATCCTGAGGGCTTTGTTAAAATAATTGATTCCCTCAAACTGTCATCATCAGCAGGAATCGACGATAATAATACAAAGTTCCTAAAAAACACGAAGATGAATACGTCAATTTTGCTCTCTGCTATATTTACTCAGCCCCTACAGTTCGGCGTTTTACCTGATGATTGGAAGGTCGCCAGGGTGGTTGCTGTTCACAAGGGAGGTAATAAACATAGTCCTCTAAACTTTCGCCTTATATCATAGACCAGTGTCCCATGCAAAATTCTTGAGCATATAATTTATTCCAATTTAGTAAATTTCTTAGATTCAAACTGCTTATTTTGCCCATTTCAACATGGTTTTCGGAAATCATTCTCATGCGAAGCACAGCTTGCGTCGTTCACAAATGACCTTTACTCTATACTTGACCAGAGGTCAAGTATAGATTGCATCTTCTTGGATTTTCCAAAAGCGTTTGATAAAGTGTCTCACAAACTACTTCTGTTAAAACTCAGTAAACTAAATATCGACACTAAAGTTCTGATCTGGATACATTCTTTCTTGACTAATCGCAAACGATTGATTACCATCAATGACTCTAGTTCCACTTTAGTTTCTGTCACTTCAGGAGTGCCGCAGGGTTCAGTCTTAGGACCTTTGCTATTTTTAGTCTATATCAATGACTTACCATCTAATATTTCTTCCAAACTTTCACTATTCGCTGATGACTACGTCCTATACAACGAAGTAACCATGAACCTTGAATGAAGACAGTTACAAAATGATATTAAAGCAGTGTCACTTTGGTGAGAATCATGGTCAATTCAATTAAATCAACTGAATGTAAATTTATTCGCATATCCAGGTGTACAGCAGCCCCTGCAGATTATAATATTAAAGGAATTGCGTTACCGTCGGTCTCGGAGTACATATCACATCTGATCAAACATGGAAACATCACATAAATAACGTAACTAACAATGCAAATCGCATGCTGGGATACTTAGAGAGAAACTTCTCATTGGCACCCCGTTCATTAAAGGTGATACTGTACAAAACTTTCGTACGACCAAAGCTAGAGTATGCATAATCTATATGGGACCCTTGGTCAATCTTCACTAATTGGATCACTTGAAGCCATACAAAACAGATCAGTAGGTTTCATTTGCTCCATCATGAAACCGCAAGTATATCCTTAATGAAGGCTATATTTCACGTCCACATCTCTCAGTACGCAGAAAAATCGCTCGGTTAAGCCTATTTCACGAAATTTATTACACTAATGTTACCCTGTGAGAAAGGCTTTTTGAACTTCCTTTTTGTGTTTCATCACGAGTCGATCATCAACATAAAGTTGGCATCCCTCATTCAAATTGCAATGCTTTTTACCATTCTTTTGTACCATGCATAGAGTTATTATAATGTACGCTAGAGGTTCAACTGGCGCTAGTGTCTACGCGACTTCCGTGACGCGAATTGAAGCAGACAGCAACCAGTCTTCTTTTGCAGTGCTCCCGTGCATTCCTTCGGGAAAATGCGCGTGCAGTTTGTCTTCGCCGGAAAATAACACGGAACATTTTGGTTATTTGGGTCGTACCGAATAGTATGTACCTTGATTAACACTGTAAAAGTAATTGCTTTAGTTAGCGCATTTTTCTTCATCAGTGAACGATGTTTAACTTCGCTACATATCAGTCCCAAACGTGTGTCCGCAGCGGGTTTGTTAAAGCAAGCGACGATTCAAAGCAAAATTACAATCGAAACGATTATAGAGTGTGTTCAAGGCTCGCCAGCATTCCGGTGACGCTTGTCTATACATAATATGCCAGTCCTGTCACCATATGAAAATGCTCCCGTCGTGCATGAGCGGATAAAAACCTTCAAAACGTAGAGAATAAAGTCCGTGGGCTATGAAAAGTGTCTCTTCGTATTGTTTTCTCTGCCGGGCAGCTTTTATCGGGCACTTGTTCTCAAAGATATTGGGCGCGCTGGTGATATTTTGAGCGTAGAACAAGCAGCTTCGCTCAGGGCAGAAAGAATAAGCAGTACTTACTTATTTAAAATCGGAATAGATTACGTGGACTTCGATTTATTTTGATCGTACATGCACTGCAAGTTACTGATCCAGTGTTACTGCGTAGTTCCTGCCGCCGCTCTTGATTTTCCAGACGTCCTTCGTTCGTTTGGCATGTATATCCCCCATGCTGGAAATCGCCGACGCCGCGTTCGGGCTAACAGTGTCCGACAGTGCGCATAAATACACGTACGAAGCCGTTTTAGCACCGTTTTTAATGCGATGAATTCGAAAGAAAAACGCCGTAACTGACCAATTCTTTCGTCGGCCTGACTGAGAAATGTTCCAAGCTACCTAGTACGAACGAATTATTTGGAATATTTGCTCTTATGATCGAGCGCAGGGAGAAAATGCACTCGCTTTTTTCCATAGAAATGCATTACCGGAAGTCAATTTTCGACTGGTTGCTGTCTGCTTCAATTTGCGTCAGCACACTAGCGCCATTTGAACCTCTAGCGTACATTATAATAACTCTATGGTACCATGCACATCCCTTGAATGGAACCACCTTCCGGCCCCATTGTTTTAATTATAGACAGTGTTCTTTTCAAAAAGGCGTTGATAAATATCTTTACTTTTGCTAATCATGATTTTTATCAATGTTCCCAGGTAAGTTTTTTTTTTTTTTTTGTGACACATTGTTTTCCTATTTCCCCTCTGTAATGCCTTATGCCCTGAGGGTAAATAAATGAAATGAAAGTAATGTCAATTAATATGAATAACGAAGCACATTCCACTGGAACAAAATGGCGTCACTCAATTGAGCCTTCTGCTTGTCACCACCGTTCGCTTCCTAACATCTGCACCGTCACGCAGTCGGCGCTTCAAATAATGTCGCTACTTGTAGGAACCTTTTATCTAGGAACTTTAACTAAGACAACAAGCGCCGTGACAATGCGGATTTGCCGCTGCTTGGTTGGCCTCATGGGATCGTAGCCTAGGCTGCGGTCGGGCCTAAAGTGGGACGGAGTATAGTGCAGTGAGGAAAGGTTACCAGGCCAACAGAGGGCCGAACTAGTTTCAACTTAGCGGCACGTTAGCTACCGAGTTCAAAGGTCACGCGTGCACTCCGTCATTATTTCTCTTTGACTTCTTTGCTACAATACGATAGCCGGAACCAGGTTGAGTTAATTTCTACGAAAGATTTTGCGAAGATTTTCTACACTTCAGATGCTTTTTTCAACGTGCCCGAGTTTACTAACAGAGCTGCCGCCCTTGCGGTTGGCGTGGCATTGCTAGACATCATTGTCTGCTTCCGCATAGCTGTTTAAATGTTGAGCATATATGTGACACATACAAAAGTAAAAAGAAAATGTATATGAACGATTATAGAATTAAATTAATCTTCAATGAGCGGCAACTCCGCTAGGTGAGAACCTAGCGGAGTTCCCGTCACGGGAGCGTTTGTGCAGGCGTCACAAATCCCAGAGTGTGCATTTTTCCCCTGTTGCACTGTTACCAAATCAAGATATAGCAAGGCACTGCAGCAGTGAAATTCTCCTTGAAAATTTCTACGTGCGTTCAGACATCCAAAAATGCAAAAACTGTAGTCGGTGACAGGTCAAGAACGAAGTGGAAGCTCCTCCCACCTCTTTCCGCTTCAGCAGTGCGGACGCTGGAGAGGAGGCGACCTCCTTTCCACCGTTCGCTCCTGGGGCACGCAACACTATAAATGTGTTGCGTGCCCCAGATTTCTTTCTTGCATAATAAAAACGCTATTCAATATAATTCAACCCTCACTCCGATTTTTTTTTTTTTAAATACATGTATAGGTACTGATTTCGAAAGAAACAGGGCGCGGCCCACTTTCCCGACTTGTTTGTGTCACCTCTGGCTCTTTCTTTTATTTTGTTTCCTGTGTATACTACTTATTACTGATTGCAGGCAAAGGTCTTGGCCTTTGCTCGCCCTCAACAGTTGCAGATTTATGGGGTCTCCTGTCGAGCGTGCTGAAAGACTAATCTCTCTCTCTCTCTCTGTATGTGTGTGTGTGTTGCGCCATTCTTTCTTCTTTTTCACTCACGCACTGTGCTCGCCCTTCTTACGTTCTTTGTTCCTACAATCTTTTTTTTTTTCTACCGAAAAGGCAAGGACATGCAGTCACGTTTAAATTGATCGATGGTGCTTCCCTAATGGTACTAGCGTACAAGCCGTAATGGGGTTTCTGTTTCGGCGAGTAAACCCGGGAAAAAAGAGAGGCGTGTCATTGCTCCCTATAGGGACAGACAAGTTGCTAATTATACCAGCTTATAATGTTATTGTATCCATTCAACCCCTGCTAGCTACCGAATGCATGTTTATGCGTATACATTATCTCACGCTTCGCGAGGTTTTGGCTTGTTTAATATCCTCGATGATTAGGTCAAGGTATTTTATCAGGTCCCCGAATGCCGTACGCTTTCTCTTCGCTCTTTAGCTCGGGGTTCAAGAAAATAATGTCATTTTGTTTTTATTCTTGTTTTTTACGCGAAGAGGTCGGTTTGCACTTGGGATGACGACGCTGGTTCAACGGCGTAGAAGAGCCAGTGTCGTTATTTATACAGGCAGTTCCCGGTTATTCTTTTCGGCGCCGCAAGGGTCCCTGCGCGGTTCGCGAAAAGCCTACTCCGCGCGTCGCATGGTGCAATGAGGGGATAACAGCGAATCTTTTGATACTTTTCTGAAACTATACGAAACTCTCACCGGATGTTTACATTTAAGCCATTATACTAGTCTCACTTTAAATTCCACCGCAGCCGACTCTACAATCTCATGGAGCCAATCGGGCAGCGTTAAAATGCATCGTCATGGCGCTCGTCGTTTTTGTGAGCTTGTTATCATCTGCTAAAGCGGCAGTTTGATACTTTCGCCCCAGGTTCTATAGGGGAGAGAGGGGGGGGGGAGGGGGGGGGGGACCGGGTTGTCGGATGACCAAAACAACATGTTTTTCGTGTAAGGCTTGCCAAAATGTTAGGCGCTGGAGAAGATCAGTTATATGCAATACGCCCTTGTTTCGAACTTTTTTTTTTTTTCAGTTTCTGCTTATTGAGAAACATGGCAAAAGAGCCCAAGCTAATGCCCCTGAATAAAAAAGGTAGCGACATCTTCTCCCTCCTCCTTTGACGCGCACACCTTTTATCTTTATGTTATGCTCTTTTACACCCGCGCGTCGACTGTGGCGCCGCCTAGATCGCTCCAAGATAGCAAACGGCCTTCCTATATTTGGTTTATATTTAAGTTAGAGCGGCAGTCAAAGGCTGAAAGACACGCAAATGCATACACACAGGATAAAAGCGCACTGTCACGGTCTACCAACCACGAAGGACGTGCTCGAAGAAAGACATGAAAACCGTGACGTTGCACAGTCGGCGTTATTTGATTGGCGACACCAGCTCATAGCATGCACTGCACTCCGACAGAATAGGCATTCCTTCAACCTCCTCTTCCCTTATGCACACTCTTATTGTTATATTTCGCTCTTTCGCGCTCGCGCGTCGACGTTAGCCCCGCCTGGGGCCCTAATCTGGACACTTGGCGAAAAAGTCGGCGAGAAATCTGGCGGCTGTGATTGGCCGACGCCGCACTTGACCTTGGCGCCGGCCAATCATATCCCTTAGATTTCTCGCCGTCTTTCTCGCCAAGTGTCCAGATTAGGGCCCCTGGATCGCTCCAAGATGGCAGGTGGCATTCTTCAAAGGATGTCGCTACTTTTCCGTATACAGGGGCTTTAGCCCAAGCGAGCACCTGATCTCGTTACACCACCGTCTCCTTCCGCACAATTAATTCCGTCTGCTAAGGTCACCGAATGGCATTAAACGCGCAGTCGAACGCAGCGTCTGACGCCAGCTACAGCCGCGCCATCCTCCGAATGCCGTCTGCTACCAACGTGGCAACCCTAGCTTGGGCTCCAAGCTAGGCTACCAACAGCACGCGCTGCTCGTGGAGGCCCTCGAGTCTCGTCGGAGCCGCCGAGGGTTCGCCAGGCGACCGCTCTCAGCGTCAGCCTCCAGCCCTCCACAGCGGCGCGTCCGATTTTGGCTAGCGTTACTACAGTGTACTAGAAGTAGCGTTACGGCGTTGAAATTCGCAGACGACTCTCAAAAGATGGTGTCTCCCGTTGCTGGCTTCGCGACGCTGCTTTCCCGTGTTCCTCCAAAAAGAAGACGCTTCGTTGCCATGGTGATGCTGACGATAGCGAGAGCGCTGCATATCCGCAGTAAACTGGCGGATTCGGATAAAAATAAGACTTGGCGGATTGCAGATCGGATGCGGATGCCAGGGGCTGCGGATGCGGATCGGATGCGGATATCTGCGGGCCCGGATTTATTTTTGCCGAGGCGGTCCATAAACGTGTTCTATTGCACAGTGAAGAGTAAAGAAGTGAGTGATACTAGGAAGTGCATCATCGAATGTATTGCGGGGGCAAACTACTCGCTTAGATAAAAAGTGCCAATCGGGGAGAAAATTGTTTTTTACGTCAATGGAGAATTCGATTCTCACCAAAGATCGCTTTAGAACGTATATTTCCCTAAAATTGCGGTGCCTAAAAAAAGTAAAGAATTCAAAAGGACCAGTCGCCCCGAGCGCGTGTATTTGTTTGGCAGGGAAAGAGCAGAAGACGTTCTTTGGGCAAAGAAAATCCGAACATACAAGCCACAAGAAAGTAGAAGAAGCCTGCACTTGGCTTCTTGATTATAATTCAGTTGATTGCATTATAGTGCAATTGATTGCATTCAGTTGCATTATAATCATAACCTTAAAATTCAAGCTTTTCACCTTGTTAGTGTTAGACTGGTGGCAGCTGATAAGAACTGTTTGCTCTACTGACGTCTTACCCCTGGTTAGCTCAGTTGGTAGAGCTCTCCACTGTAAATGTAGAGGTCCCAAGTTTGATACCCGGATCAGGCGGATTTTTTCGGCCGTTCACCAGTTACCTAGCTGTGTTTGGAGATTTGTGCTTGTCATTTGTCCCTCTTGTTCCCCTTCTACGGGGATTATTTTCGTCATACTTGGCTTCGTCGCGTACAAGTGTATCTTGAGGAGACTGAATTCGATCTCTCGAATGGTGGAACTTGCGCCGGCACGAGTTTCATGACCTCATCTTTGGAACGCAGTTCGTGCATGCCATCCCAGCATCAAGTGCACCAACGGAGAGAGTCTTCTCATTAGCGGGTATTAATTTGAGAGGCGAACCAGTCTAGATTTGTCCGAGTGGACGATATTATGTTTCTTCTACACAGCAACCTCAACAAGCGAAACGTTACACGTTTGTGCGTTTTCTTTTTCTCGACAGTTGGCACTGAGTTGTTCTTAAGTACATATTTCCGAGCATGCAGTTGAGGGTTCGTGTTTAAAACTGAAACCGATAGGAGGTGTTGTTCTTATTGAATATTGTGACATATCCTCAATGGTGGACTCGTTCCTCTCCCATTTTTTTATTGTCTGGCAAAAATAAAATGACACAATGCTATTGGTCTGTCCTTCGTCAATTTTCATGTTTGTAAAATATGCGTCTGCTTGAAATAGGTTTTAAAGCAAAAAGAAAAATACATATAAATGTTCTTCTTTTTGAGCGCATTTTCTGGACAGAGTGTAAGTGTCACGGACTCCCACGACGACCTCATAACTGCTATCATCTTTCGAGCGATGCGAAGGGTTTCTGGAAGGATGGTCGCTTATTTTATAAATACGATAAAACAGAATACTAGAAAATGACTTTCACCGTATTCTGGCGAGAAGAGTTCTTTGTAGAAAGGTATAAGCAAGCGGCTTAAGAAACCATCTAGATGCTTTCTTTCTTTCATTTTTGTTCAGGCTTGATTTAATGATGTAAAATGAATGCGCGGATTAAGGGCGAGATGCGGTTCCAAATTTTGCGAATGCGGTTCGGATGCGAATACGAAGTCTGCGGATGCGGATACAATTATTTAAGAACATTGCGGATGCGGTTAGGGTGAGGATACGAAGTCTATGGATGAGGATCGGATGCAGATGATCAAACTGTTATCCACGCTGGACTCTACCGATAGCAGACGGACTTTATCGTGCAAAAGGAGACGGCGGGGTGGTGATATCGGGTGCGTACTTGGGCTTTTGTCGTGCTTTTCAATGGGCCAGTGGGTCAACAAAATGAGTTCAAAATAACGACTTAACGCAGATTGGTGATATTGACCGGCACCTAATATTAGTGAGTTTTAGTATTGCGTATACGAGCAAACGCGAGCGCTGTGCGTTTGCGTTAGCGTTGTGTTTTTCACGATGCGCATGCGCGCAGTCGCCATGCGCCAATCCAAAGGCGCAGTTTGGGCTCCGCGCACGTGCAGCGTGAAACACGCAACGCTAACGCAAACGCACAGGGCTCGCGTTCGCTCCGTATACGCAATACTAAAACTCACAATTTTGACGATCCTTACACGAAAAGTATGTTTTCAGCTCGCAACTTGAACGAGGTTTCTTTGCTGCAACATGGTACAACTGCCGATGTGCCGCTAGAGCAATCCGGCATTGAAAAAATTGCAGGATTATGTCATGTTACACTGTTCGTGATTGATTTAGCCGGTGATAGTAAACCCGTAAAGGCAGCTGAACTTTTGGTGCTGCTCTGTTGGCTCCATCGAGTGGTAGAGTCGACTTGCGGTCGTACATGAAGTGAAGGGAAGTATCCTCCGGCACGCCGCAGGTGCTGACCATCGTGCACCACAGCCTGGAGGAGACGCAGCAGGTGCGGGGCAAGGAGCCGCCGGGCTCTTACTCCCGGAACGTGACGTACGGCGAGGCGACGGAGCAGCACCTGGTGCGCCTCATCGACAGCATGTTCTCGTGCCAGCAGTTCGTCCGCTGGGACTGCAAGGGCGCCATGTTCGGCTTCTGGTACCCGCCCGGACTGGATAGCTGGTCGGTGCACTATACCTTGCCTTACCGTACCTCCTCACCATACCTTATCTTACTATAACTTACCCCTTACCATGCTATGCCATAGTTTACCATACTTTACCGTACCTTACCAAACCTTACCCATTGCATATCTTACCATACCATACCTTATGATACCTTACCATTCCTTACCGTACCATGCTTTTCATACCTTACCGTACCATGCCTTATTTTACTTAACCATACGGTACTTACCTAACATTATCTTACCATACCTTAACTTAACATACATTACCTTACCTTACGATACCTTACCTGTCCTTACCATACCATGCCTTACCTGCCATACCTTACTATACCCTATTATACTTTATTATGCCTTATACCTTACCACATCTTACCTTACCATCTTTTATCATACCTTACCTTACCCTACTTACCTTACCATATATTATACCCTATTCACACGGCTAGCCTAAAGGTACCTTCAGCCTAGGTCCTTTTGCAATCGGCTAATCAGCCCACGTTTTCGGTCACGAGCACTTGGCACGCGCGGAGGATCGCGAACCGATTCGCCTCTGGCCATAAAGGTCACTTAGCTAAAGTTACCTTTATGATTGGTTGAATGGGGTATTATATGTTCACCACACCATACCTTCATAAAGAAAGTTCTGAATGTAGGTCGGAAGAATGTTTCGGTGAGTCGCTGCAGTACCCAATCTCAGAAGCAGCGAAACCGAAAAGGCCTCGTTTACTGCCGCAACAAAAACAAAAAATGACTGAAGACATGCGCGCCCTCCCGATTCTCCAAGGAAGCTGCACACGACGCGTGTTTCCTTTCATATTTGTAACTTCACTGTCATTAAAAGCGGAGTGCAAAATATTCTATTCAGACGGGAAGAGAGAAAGCTCAAGCATACGAAATTTGTTGTGTCACGAAACGATCCTTAAGGCTTGAAAAGGATTTTAACGGTCAGCCCATGGAACAAAATTACTGCACCGGTTCTGTAAAAAAAAAAAAAAAAAAAAAAAAAAAAAGATAAAGAGAGAGTTCATTAACGATGTTGTCCATATTCTGGCAGCTTCCTAGACGATTTTTACTTCAATGAAGGCCAAAGAAAATCCGACAGTTCACAGCTTATAAAGGTTCTCATTAGTGGCATAAAGGTTTGATTGAAGCTCTTCCGTTCTTTTAATATAACGAGCATTAAAACGGAGCATTGTTATTTTTAACATTCATTGTAATAAACGGTAAAAAAATGCACCCTGCGTGTAAGCTTATTTTAGCTCCCTCACATCATGCCTAGATCTGAGCTTCGCTGATCGATGACCTGAAAAGATTGAGACTTGTTAAAGCTTCAGTATAATGTAACTTTGTACCCCATTTTCTCTGCGTCCATCCTAATGCAGCCTCAATTACTAAACAAAGAACAAGTAGGTCGATCTGTATCAAATAAGGAAGCTTTTTTTAAAGCATGACATGTTTTTTGACAGAGCTCCTTTAAACCCAAAATTCTATCCATCCGTTCGTGCATTTTCTGCTAAATTTAGCGGGGAAATTGACGTCACTGGACCTATACGTCATTTGGAGGAATAGACGTCACGCTCTTTATAGGGGAATACAGTTTCCCCGCTAAATATAGCGGAAAATAATTTACGTCTTGTGACCTAAACCTTTTTCATTTGCCCGCTAAATTTAGCGGGGGATATCGACGCCATGGGACCTATACAAGTATAGTTTCTCCGCTAAATATCAATTCCCCTCTTCCTATCCCCCTCCTTCCTTCCCCCTCCCTTTCTCTCCCCATCCCTTCCCCCTTCTAAGGTGTCCTCCCTATTCCCCCTTCCCCTTGCTTCCCCTCCCTTTCTCCTCCTTCCAATTCCCTACCACTCCTTCCCTTCCTCCCCCTGTCCCCCCTTGGTCATGCGACACAGCGATTCATGTTCCCCATTCCTTTCTCTTCTCCTTTCCACAATGCCCTCTCCCTCTTCCCTGTCGCCTCCCTTTCCCTCCCCTCTCTGGACACCGTGACACACCATTTCAGTTTCCCCAAAGCTGCTCAAAGTATAGATTCTTCACTTTCAGAACTTCTGTTTAATGTATTTCAAACAATTGAAGCAATTGCTCCTAAATACTGTATTTCATGCGATATAAGACTTTGATGGTAAAGAACGCTGCATATTTTCTTTTACACTCGATGGCAATTATCCTATTGCAAAACTATTGGCTACAAGAAGCACCCTACAGTAATGGTGAAAAGCTATCGAAAAATTGACTATCGATAGTGCTATCGAATGTCCACTATCGATAGCTGGCTCTCGGTGTTACAAAAAAGAAAGCACAGCCCAAAACGATGACGGATATGTACGAGCAGGCAACGCGAGGCTCTGGGCAGAACGTGAAATAGAAAGGAAACTAAACATAAAGTTGAATTAACATAGAATAAATTTACAGCTAAACAGAGATGGCGTTTTGCTACTTTTGCTTTGCAGTACATATTTTGTATATTCCTCGGGTTCAGATATCACACATTTTTGAAAAACCGGAAACGACGTTCGAAAAATATGGCAAACACAAAACGTATCAATTTCAGACGTTGACGCGTTTTGTGTTTGTCCCCTTTCTCGTCCGTCATCTCCAGTATTTTCTTTTTCTTCAAAAAATGTGTAACATAAACCAGCTCGCGTGTCTACACATTCTATCTTCATTCAGGTATCAGGCTTCGCACTTTGACAGGCCCGCATTTGTAAAAATAGAAAGTATGTTCGGTTTTTTTTTTTTTTTTTTTTTTCTTGGAGCTAGGGAAAACACTACTCGCTGAAGATATTTAGCATCGAAGTTTTGCACTAGTTTGTTTAACGCTTTTGTTTGTTTTATTATTCAATTATTACATATTGCCTTCCGTAGTCTTGATCACTAAAAAATAAAAATAAAAACTCTGCTTTTTTTTTTTTTTTCTTATGACGATTCAAAGCTATTTTCTGAAAATTAAGAACTATAGACGGTCGCAGCTCAAGAGTGAAATGGAAGTTCCACCCACCCCTTTCCACGTCACTTTTAACCTGTCACCGACTATAGCTGTTGACAAAAACGGTTACGCTGCTTCGCCATGATATGTTGTCCTTTTTTGTTCTGTTCTATTTTGACCTATTTTGATAACGGAGGCTGGTTCAAATTAAACACTACCAGATAAAAAAGCGTATACCAAGCCAACGTGGTTAGTTGCCGATGCTTTAATCTGCTTCATTCTTAAATTACAATAAGTTTGGGGTCATAAACCTTAACTAGGTCAAAAATAAAAGTTAAAAACGAACGCTTACCATGATTCAAGTAAAAATATTGTTAGCAAACAAAAAAAAAGTATTTTAGAAAAAAAAAATAATAACTTGTGAGTTTGAAGGACATTGTTTTCTTCCTTGCTAGGAACCTGTCCGGTCGAAAGACACGCCACATTTATATTTTCATCTGTACAACTTCATAACTCATGCCCCCATAATGCGATGCGTAATTTTATTATCAGATGAAACAAAGGTGTTTAGGGGCGAAGCGTATATAACCACGTTCCATACCACACATTCTCTTTCTGACATGGATGAAAACGAACGAAAGGCTCGGCATGCTGCGGCTCACCGTCTACGCAGACAAGCACCACCAGAGCTTTGCCCCAATCAACATCGTTCACCACGTGGAGATGCGGTCAATTTATTTTCCTGATTGAGTTCTGTCTATAAATGCAAAGTACAAACTCCCAAAAAGGGCGAAGCGTATATAACCACGTTCCATACCACACATTCTCTTTCTAACATGGATGAAAACGAACAAAAGGCTCGGCATGCTGCGGCTCACCGTCTACGCAGACAAGCACCACCAGAGCTTCGCCCCAATCAACATCATTCACCACGTGGGGATGCGGTCAATTTATTTTCCTGATTGAATTATGTCTATAAATGCAAAGTACAAACTCCCAAAAATCAATCTAAAAACAAGCAGAGAAACTAAGGGAACCTATGGAGAAAATATAATAAATATTTCACTATCGACATATTTTATTCGCAGTTTCTCGATAGTATATAGTATATACAATCGTTATTTTCTCGATTGTTTATGGTCAATAGTTTCTAGACAGAATTTACACCGTTTTCTTATCATTTTCCAACGGGTTATAGATGTTTTCCTTATTAATTTTCTGGAAGTTCTCCGAACTTCACATTTTCTACATAAACTCGAGGCTTTTTTTTTTCACTAAATTAAATACTATTTACAGTTTTATGATAGTCGACTACCCACGGTACTAGTTTTGTTAGTTTTTGCACTGTAATTAGGTAGACTTGGCTTCCATTTTCGATAGTATCGATAGTTTTGCACCACTACCCTACAGTCAGTGACAGTCTAATAAACGCATAGTGTGGCGAGTACCGGACATCTTGTTATCTCTCCGCAGCCAATGAGATTGCGCCATTCGCCGATAAGAGCTCCAAAAAACGAATCACGAGACAAGAAGAGCGAAGATAATAAACCATGCGTTTCTTGGGATGTGCGTGGCTATATAGACGCTCGCAGCAGCTGTGCACGGGTGCCGCTTTAACGGGCCTTCAGTTTTTGTTTCCTCTTATTTTGTTGACTTCACTTCATCATTACCATAGCAGGCCAGGTTATTGCCATTTCAGATTCTACTGTGTCCTTCTCCCCAGCATTGGCCTTTGTGGAGTCTCTTCAATGGCCGTTTCAGTAACTCAGTAAGAAAATTGGAAACTTTTTGCGAACCATTACCGTGTTTCCGATGGTGCGGTATACGCGGGACATAATAACGGTTTGCTAAAACTCCCCAATGTCAGCCATAGCGGATGTAATCTGGCGCGTGTGCAAAGCGTCTATATACGTGCACATCACGTACCGATGTTTTCATCGAATCGTCGCAGAACAGTATGGCTTCGCGACTTAAAGGGGCCATGAAACGATTTTTCTACTTTTGTTATATACTACTCAAAATCACTCCCTAACATTAACAACCGAATAACCTTGTCTTTGTTTTCCTTCTAAGCAATGACAGTCGGCAAATAAATTCGAGAAATATGAGCATCTTGCATCCCCTCAACTCGGAGCCAAAACAATCGGCGACGTGGCCTAGTGCCTATCGTATGCCGCCAACGCTAATCAAAGTCACGCGCTGCATGGGGTCGGCAAAGTAGAAAACGCGCGCTGAGCTCCAGCGCGCGTTTTCTACTTGCTCGTGTCAGGACGCAATATGCTAGATCGCCGTTCGTTTTTAGAATGCGGTTCTCGTCGGACAAAATGCTCGTGTTGGGCCATGCTCACATGTCTACTAACAGCGTGATGTCGATAGCTAGGGGCGTATGAGAAGTGAGGGAGGGCAGGGGGGGGGGGGGGGGGGTCGCCATGGTCAGAGTTTGCCCAGGGCGCTTGATGGCGTAGGGCCGGCACTGCCAGGCATTGTTGGAGTTCGGCGATTCTCGTCATCGCAGTGGTTAGACACGAGACACTACCGAGTGTCCGCCGATGCATCGATTTATACGATTCGAAGTCGAGTGCTCACGGAGCTCTCGTGTCCAATTCATGAGGCGCGCTCGACTGTCGTCAGCCGGGTGGTTTCGATCCCCCAATTACGTCATCGATCTTTACGAAGGCAAGACCTGAAAGATCTAATCCCCTTTCATCCAGTGGCGGATCCAAGGGGGGGGGGGGGGCGGTGGGGCCGATTGTCCCCCCCCCCCCAAACGCCTCTTTAGGCAACCCCCCCCCCCCCCCTCCCCGGGGTTCTTCGTCAGCTCGAAGAAAAAACGTAAGCAATCGACGCGAGGGACAAAAGATTAAAACAGCGGTGGGTGGACGCGCCTGCTGGGCGCTTCCAAAGTGGGGTTTATCTCCGTCAAGGTCACGGTACGTCTTCCCGACAGGCATGGCGCCAGGAGTTTCGAAGTGGAGAAACAGTGGGTAGGCGCACCAAATATCAGGGTCCTCGACTGCAGCACACTTCCAAACAAGGCCAGCACGTCGAGCACGGGGGGAAAATACCTTCAACATATCTAGTCCCCTTTCTCTCTCTCTCTCTCTCTGTCTCCCTCTCTCTCTTTGGAGGTTGTCTGCGAAAAATTTGTGCCCTGAAAACTCCCAAACGCAGACGCCAAGCAGCCTTCCGGATTGTCCTTCCTCTCTAACGGCAGCCTTTTCATCACTTTTCGTTTGATGGTTTCTTCATGGTTCTGGGCTAGTCTTTTGGCATGTCTTTTTTGGCTTGCTTTGAGATGCTGTCGCCCACGGGCTCACTAAAGGTATCTTATTGGCACGGTGTGCTCATTGCCAAGGGAAGTGCGGAGGGGACGTATTAGGAGGAGACGTTCCAGGGGGGGAGGGGGGGGGGATGCAGCTTGTACAACCAGGTAACCAATTGCTTTTCTTCTCAACTGAGAGAGGAAGCAAATGCTCTGGGTACAGTGTAGTCTGGGTCTGAGCTTCTCCTGAAGACGCTCCGGACTTCCCCACGACCTTGGCTTAAACAACAGCCCGCTTTCGTCCTCGCCTCCATCCCTCACCGAGGATCAGCGCCGCAGCGCGGAATACAGAAAGAAGCCGACGAGCGTCAGAAGGGGGAGATGTTTCCTCTAATGGGCTTCATACTGCCTGCGGGACGACTTCTCGTGGTGGGAAGCTACTAAAAGAAAGATAAACGGTGCGAGCACTCTAAAGGCTGGAGGCAGCTTACACGGGGTCCTCAAGCCGACGCCGTAGGCATTTATTTGTATACAATGCCGTTTAAACTTAGGGTGGCGGGACATATTTTAGGAAAGGTGCCCGCTACCCCTTGTCTCCCCTTGGCACCGTCTTTAAGGCTCGTTCACACTCTTGCAACCGAGTACGACCGAGAGAGACAAGACCAGTTTTTAATCGTCTTGCGACTCCTTAGGACCAGGCGCGCTGCTGCGGGGCTGGTCCTAAGACGTCGTAAGAAGATTAAAAACCGGTCTGGTCTCTCTCGGTCGTACTCGGTTGCAAGAGTGTGAACGGGCCTTTACTTTTCGAGTTAAGGCCCGTTCACACTCTTGCGACTGCTTGCGACCTCTTAAACCTGGGTTCCTTAAAACTTCTTAAACCAGAAACACACTGGCGCCATCTACTGGCAAGCAGTGTAAACTCGGCGGTCCGGCATATATTTTTTTTATTTCTCGCGCAATATCCTTTTTTTTTTTTTGGCTCGAAAAACTTTTGTCAATGTTATAAACGAGCCTTTCTATGGGTATTACGCACATTTGACCTCGGAAATCCCGCAAAACCTTCGCTTTTGTGAAATGCAGTTCTAGGGTCACCGCATAGATGGCGCCACAATGTCAGTGTGTTCCCTCATTCTAGAAACATTTAAGAAGTTGTAAGAGATCTCGTCGTACTCGGTCGCAAGAGTGTGAACGGGCCTTTATACGCGGCTTCTGTGGATTGACGGCAGAGCTTTCGCGCGGCTTTGCAGGAGCGAATATGTGTGTGTCGAACGGTACAGAGGCGGGGGGGGGGGGGGGGGGGGGGGGGGCATGCTGGTTTGCAACTGCGGCTTCGAATTCCCTACTTAGGGACTTGGGGAAAACGAGCCCTTTCAAAGATGCGACTATACATAAATTAAATAGACAGTACCTGTGCCCGTTCGAGTGAACACCGACTCCCAAAAATCCATGCTGCAGTCGTGATCGGCCTTTAGCCCAGTTGAGATTCGCCGACCGGACAACCGCTCTGCCCCATCATATCTCGGCGCCTGTCCTCTCGACCCTGACGAATGAGCTAACTTAGAAACAAGTAAGTGTTCCCTTCATACAGAAAATATCCAGACGAAGTGCAATTGAATATAATTTGCAAGGATCTATTGCTGGTTTCAGGTCTTGTCTATGTTTAAAAGTTATAGTTGCCGAACTGCAACCTGTTTTAAAAAATATTCAACAATTATTCGCTTTCGTTCTCTCGAGTTGCATCCAGAACACGTGAAAACACGCAGTTTGGGTTGGCAATGCCGCATGTGCTGCGCTCTGGACATTCAAAATATACGGCGAACAACCGACGAACTTGCCTGGCAGCGTTCATTTCGCTCGCTGCGTTAACAGTGTTTTGAAAAAGACGTCGTCATGAGACGTCGTCGTGTTACTTCCACCCAGTCTCAAGTGCTCTAAAAAATAGTGCTTTGACGCCGCGAGCAGCGCCGAAGCCGCCGGGCCATTTTTGTCGCTTGTTTGCAACGTACTCGCTCCATTGAAGCAACCGGCGACAATGAAAAATATGTTTTAAAGCCACGTTCAGCACTTTGGCACTGAATATAAAGTTCTAACTACTATGCCAAGCTTAATCTCAAAGAGCAGCCGAGTTTTAGATTAAAACGTTTTTCGCATTGTCATTAGCTGCGTGAGCTTCTTCCGTATAGTTGGCAAAGGTTGGCTCTCCGTACATGTTCTGCGGGTGTAACGAGAATATATAAATATTCAAGCAAAAGGAGCCCAAAAGTTGCAGCCCCGCCGGGGACATCTGAGCCATCAAGTTACACTGTCTACGATTGTCACAGCCGCTATAGTACCAAACATTCATCCCCGGTAGTTAAACTTCTTTTTCTATTTCTAGCGCGCTGCCACGCGAATGGAGTAATCCTGTTTCCTATAAACTACAAAATTCTTTGCGTTATGGTGTTCAGAAACGATAGTGCCACCACAATTTTCTAGATACTTACCTCTAGCATGGACACCCGAAAGAATTCATCCCCGACCGACAGGTAAACCGATACAAAAGGTCTGAAGATCTATATTATGTTATCAGAGTTCAGTAAAAACGATAACTCCACAAAAATAAAAACACTCACCCCCCCCCCCCCCCGCCCGCCCGCCGTTTTACACCGAGGAACCGCCCCCCCCCCCCCCTAAAATGGAGGTCTGGATCCGCCCCTGCATTCATCCTCGAAATTTCACCGCGACAAAGAATCTTCTGAATCAGTGGCGGTCTGTGCGAATATACTTGTGCCAGACGAGGAGCAATACGCCTCAGCAAAGTCACGAACATTCCAACCCGATATTGTTTCGTGACCCCTTTTAAGCCGCAGGCACACTATACTCGTACATCGTACAAAAGACACGGCGTTCGCTGCACACACGATTGCAGAATTATTTACGGACACGCCTCCATCACGTTCAAAGCTCGTCTGCTTCACGCATGTGAATGTTTCGAACACGCCTGCAGAGTTATTTTATGTCCAATCTGGCCGGAACGTCACACGAGCAAGAAACACGCTTCGAACAGTCTTTTTTACGATGCATCAACAGCGTGACGGCGGCTTGAAGAACGGGGATCTGTCCGTCGTTCCAGGTGGGTCGGACGCAACTGGCAGGACCAGTTCTACTGGGGCGGTGCGGAGACGGACAGCCGGAGCTGCGGCTGCCACCCGCACTGCCTGCGCACTCCGCGCAACTCGACGTGCAACTGCGACGCCAACGTGAAGCAGGTGTGGCTCGAGGACGCCGGCCTCCTGCTGGACGCCAGCAGGCTGCCCGTGCTCCAGCTCCGCTTCGGCGACACCGGCGAAGCCAACGAGGCCGGCAAGCACACTCTGGGACCCCTGGTCTGCAGGGCCACCGGACACGTGGGTCAGTGCCCCCGCGGGGACGTCCGCCGCCAGCGGCTTCCTTTGGCCGACCCGCCGATTACGAACAAAGCCTGGCACTGCGCGTGCGCAGATACTAGATTAGAAGGAGATGTCTGCGCACACGATCGTCTTTTAAGCTATCCGTGACTGTCAAAACTCGACCGCTGAGTCGGTTGCTATAACCTACGTACAGATGTTTGGGAGGAAGCTCACCAAGCGTGTCTGCGATTCATTTGGTACCTTTCACAGTTTTGTTCGAGTCGACGCTGCTAGTACACAAGACAGCCTGCGGACACTGTCTGAGTCGTGTGTCACATTGGTCACACTGTCTACAGACATTTTGAAAGCAGACATGTATGCTAACACAGGCACGTAGCCAGGATTTTGTTTCGGGGGGGGGGGGGGGGGGGGGGGGCGTTCATGACAAAATGCTGTATGAGGGGGAGGGAGAGAGGAGGACCCAGCAAAAAGAAAGATTTCGGGTTGGGGGGGGGGGGGGGGCGGCCCAATGCTCCCCCCTCCCCCCAAAAAAAAGTTTTATGTGACCAACCTGTGGAATATAACAAACTTAAAAAAGAAATAGCAATCAACTTAACAGAGAACGTATATTTTAAAATAAAATATAAAGTTTAATATGGTACTATTTTCATGTGTTATGAAAACTGAACCACGTAAACTACCGTATTTGCCCGAGTATATTTTAAAATAAAATATAAAGTTTAATATGGTACTATTTTCATGTGTTATGAAAACTGAACCACGTAAACTACCGTATTTGCCCGAGTATATTTTAAAATAAAATATAAAGTTTAATATGGTACTATTTTCATGTGTTATGAAAACTGAACCACGTAAACTACCGTATTTGCCCGAGTATATTTTAAAATAAAATATAAAGTTTAATATGGTACTATTTTCATGTGTTATGAAAACTGAACCACGTAAACTACCGTATTTGCCCGAGTATATTTTAAAATAAAATATAAAGTTTAATATGGTACTATTTTCATGTGTTATGAAAACTGAACCACGTAAACTACCGTATTTGCCCGAGTACCCCGCGCTGTTTATGAACCAAGCCATTGGATTTGCTTTCCCGCGGAGCACGGGGGATAGAGAATCACCGCGATTGGCAGAAAAATGGCATTGATTTACGGGACAGAGATCACGTCTTCGCGCCAAGGTGCTATTCATCTGCTTAGATCGCAATTTTACGGGGAGTCGCGTCCTCGACCAATTGTTATTCGCTGCGTTTTTTTTTTTTTTTTTTTTCTTTTTGGCTGAACGCGATGATTGGCTTTACGCGTTTTTTGCAGGCAAGTGGACGCAAAGGCTTTGTTCATAAGAAGTGCGGCTATTACTTGAGCAAACACGGTAATAACAATTACGAGGCAAAATTACGAATCATATTTCGATATTACATTTTCTAGAACTTGCATATCGATGGATTACGCGTGAAGCTCAGTTTTCAACCTCAAACGTTTCTCATTCAGTCACGGCTAGTGTCAGTTTCTGAATATTGTCACGAATGACAGGCAGAAGGCAGGAGAAAACTCAATGAACTGAAGATTTAAGGTGGGGGGAAGGGGGGCGGAATTGTGCCAAAATAAAAAAAGTACGATAACTGGGCATCACAGGCGTCGAGCAGCAGGATCGAGCGCTGGCGAAAGGCTATAGACGGAGCGCGCTGCGGCTGCTTTTATAGCCGCTTCGGACTAGAAGCTCAGCCTTCAGCGCGAGCTTTCTGCCCTGCTAACACAAGTTTGAACACGCAGGCACGCTCAACCAAGGCGCTGCGGAAGCAAGCGAGGTCGCGCCAAAGGCGGACCTTCCAGTCTCAGCTTAAGGATGACCGGAGTATAATCTAGAACACACAACAAATAACAACAATGATCTGGAACGTTCCAGAGCAGGAACAAAAGGGAAAGCTAATGTAAACTGCGGGATTCTTACCCCGGTATTCGGCGTAGGGACCGCACGCCCTGCCCCCTCAGCTATGCCCGCGGCAATATCAAATAAAGATGGCGACACGTGTTCAAAGATGGCTGAATGTGCAAAGAAACTCCAAAACTGCAATCCCCACAACTTCGTCGTCTGGTTTTGCGGTGAGATCGAAAGAAGGCGTTCGCTTTTGTCCTTGAAATTACGTTGCGACAAATAAGCATCTTTGTCAGTGATGTTGCGTGCGAGTATATTTGGGTCGCACTAGCAATAAGTTTGTGTAAAGTGATAAACATTCCTACCCAATACTAGGAGCGATTTTTTTTTTAAATCTTGGCACTACGTTTTGTTATGTTTCAGCGTAAGATTTTTGTGCCATTCCTACTTTACGTTTATTATATATAAATATCTACAGCTGGGGTTAATTTTAGGGTTTTTCTAGTCTCGTAGGTTTGGTAAAAATAAATACCCCAGTGAGCTAAAATTAAGCATCTGACTAAAAAACTTTTTTTTTTATACTTGAGGTATTTTATCCATAAAGCTATAATTCCGGAAATCCACGTCTGTCACGTCATCATGTTTTTCTGAAAATTAGAAAGGGCCAAACACATTGCACGACAAAATGACCGAAACGTCAGACGCATTTTACTTACCCCTTTGAAATGTGCGGAATCGGCCTTCGAGATTCCCGGTGTGCTTATTGCATGCCGGCAATCTAAAACGTTTTCGTCACGTCGGTTGTTTTGTCGTGCGTGTGTCTCGCCATTAACGCAGGACGCACTGTGGCTCAGGACCATTTGCGCGTTTTGGTCTTACTACATTTAAGGCCCGTTCACACGATGCATTTTTCTAACGCATCTAGTGTCGCGAAACGTAGTTTCGCGAAATGGTTGCGCCGTCTGAACGGGTCCGAAAGGGACGCGCGCATCTGAAAAACGTTGCGCGCACACATCGCTTCTGGAGCGAGCTTTTGCTGAAACTTTGCCGAGTCCTGTCAATCACTCTGAGGGCGCCGCCAATGGCCGCTCAGAAAAGCTCTCACGTGGCCTTTGAGGGGGGAGCGAGCTGTTTGAGAAGACCACTTCACTGCCGGCGTTGTAGCCGAGCCAAATACGAAAAAAACCGAAACCACGAACGATGGATACTGCCTCCGCTTCCGCAAGCACGTCAATATCCACTGAAGGAAAAGTGAGTAGCATATCGAAAAAAAATCCAGCGATGGACGAAGACGTAATTGGTGATGATGATAATTCGCGTGTATTTTTAGTCATAATTAAGAAATAAAACCTTGAGACAAGGGAACAAAAAGGTACGTACACAGTACCGTTTTAAAACCAGCACAGCGTACAGCTCTCATTTACTTCCACAACAGTCTTCTTCTTTGTCAACCTCCATCCAAATTATACATATTCAACAGTAAATAAAGTAAATGGCAGTAAATGACAATTAAACAACTAGTAAATGACAATTTAAGAGTAAATTAAGTAAATGGAAGTAAATGACAGCTGTATGCTGTGCTGGTCTTAAGACGGTGGTGTGTATGTCCCTTTTTGTTTCCTTGTCTTAAGGTTTTATTTCTTAATTATAATTGTTCACCAGCTCGCTTGCGTTTTGACTCTTTGAATGCGGCTGGAGATGGAGAACACGACGCTGAATGGCTAATGGCGATGATGATGATGTTGGCTTTCAACTGAAGCGCCACTTTATGGTCAACAAACAAACTATTTTCGCGAGTCTAAACGTCATCGTTGTTGCACGTGAAGCGGTACGTGTGAACGAGCACATTTCGCGAAACTTGAGTGTCGCGAAACTGTTGCGCGCCTAAAAGATGCATCGTGTGAACAGACCTTTACTGGAGACGCAAGCTCATTGCTGCAACTGCTTCCTTTGCACGAGAACTGGTGCAGCTGGGTTGCGTTCCACATAAAGCTCGCACATAGAGAAACGAGTAAACGACGAGGAATGCCTATTTCAGGAAATAAAAAAAATACCACACTGTATGGAAGGACGCGCCACCACATACGGTTTATTCCGTTAATGCACAGGTCTGGAAGGCGATCCTGTCGCTATTTGTTGGTTCAGAACCACGACTAACCAAGGCTGGGAATTCACCTTAAGTTTATAGTCTCATAGTTTCTTTGAATCTGATGTATGACTAGTAAAAAAAAATGTGTGGTAAATTGCTAGGCAAATGTGTTGCATATGTGAAACATTGTAGCATCAGAAACGTTTAGCGATACTACGTTCACGGCTCTCTTCGTCAGATAATTTAACGCGTGGCATATGGAACCTTCTAACCAGCTCCTCCTCTCCCTACTCGCCTACCTCTCCTCCCCACTCGCCCCCCGGTCACACGATCTCCCCGTTAACCAATCAGCGTCGAGCACCTCGCTCCTCCTCTCCCACCCGACAACGAATCAGTGTCGAGCCTCCCGGCCATGCTTTTATTCAGGCTTCACATTTGGACTTCACGAAATGCTGAACAGCTAGCCAAAGAGGTACGTTTCACGTTAATAACAACGTGTCTCGTCCAAATAACATGCCTGTTTATATTACGCTCATAAAAACGTTTGCGAGATTCCTTCCTTGCAGACCACGGAAGCAGCGAATCACGGCAAGCAGTAGGAGGATCCCAGCAAATGGCGAGGCCCAGATAACGATTCAATATCAAAGGTGCGATGTGCGCAGGGGCATTAAGCGAGCGAAACATCGTTCTCAACATTGTCCCTCCGTACATCGCTTTTTTTTTTTTTTTTTTGTCTAATTTTATTTCGCGTTTTGATCCTTTCCCAGGGTCCTCCGATTGTTCGCCGTGCTTGGCAGTGCACGCGTTCTGTAGAAAAGTGAACTCGCGCAGGTTTTCTACACTGTACAGGAACCTTGACTTTTTTTTTTCTTTGCTTTTTGAATTGTTTGGGCTTTTGATTTGCTCAGTCGAATACACACAAAACAGACCTGTTGCTAAATTCCCCAAGCATCAAGGGGAATCCGGGGAATGTAGGTCTACGCGCTGCACGTCTGCGGCTGTAACTATTCTAAAGCAAAAACCTAAAACAAATGGCGTTTTGCATGCGTGTGCGTCCACACCTTAGTTTGTTCATTTACTTCGAACCTCGGAAAAGGCGAGCGCGCGCGCGGCGCGTAGACCTACATTCCAGGCTTACTCCTTGATGCTCGGATAATTAGCAATAGGTATTTTGCCTAATTACTTGAGAGGAAATATGAAGACGTTTAAAATTTCCTGTCGTGTCGTGTTACAAGAGAAAGCAACTGTGCGCTTTGAGGCACCTATACCTTTTCAAAGTGCGCATCACTTTACACCAGTTTTCGTTTTGATTTTTTTTTTCTTTGTTCGTGTAACCGGACAAAGCTAGAATTAAATTTTGTCCAGTTTACATTTGCGCGTTATTTTTCTCGCGTGTCTCGGCGTGTATGGCGTCCTAAACGCCTGATACACATTTGGCAATCCATATTCCTGACCTCCCGCTCCGATAAATGAGAGAGACGATCCACGCAAAGCAAGCGATACGTTATGCGGTCATGTAGATACCGCGCAGCTCTGGAAAACCTTTTTTTTTTTTTTTTTTTTATTCAGTACCGTTATATATTCTGTTTCACCTTGTGTTGTACCGCAGGAAAGGCTACACGCGCGAGCTCCTTGCTGTAGGGCACATCTCGGCGGCACAAGCTCTCGCGCTCCAAGGGCAGCTGCCAACGCTATGAGCTCGCGCTTCTAGCCTTCGCTGCGGTACAACATAAGGTGAAACGGAGTATAGACATCGTCAGGGCATGCGTGCGTGCGTGTGTATGTGTGTGTGTGTGCGCGCACGTAAGTGACCGTTTCTGTGCGCGTTTGTTTGCGAGTGTGTGTTTGTGCGTAAGTATATGCGTCTTTGTTAAGCGTGCCTGTGTGTATCTGTGTACGTGCGCAGATCTGTGTGCTCGCGTGTGTTGTAATGTAGCTGTAGAATCAACTTGACCATTAAGTACAACAACTAGCCTTGAAGGACGGGAAACGAGTGGGGTGGAAAATCGCTGTCCGCCCGCGCCCAGATGAGTCGTCATTGCAAAACTTGCATATGGAAACTATTCGGCGAGCAAGTGCTCCAGAACGCGTATCTATGGCGCATCATAACGCCAGGAGGGACGCGCTAACCGAGGCGTGTTCCATCGGATCTTGTGTCCCGTGTCCGATGCATGCGTGGCTCCTGCATGCCTCGTTCGCTCTGCGTGCCTTGGTGCACGTTGCTATACCTTGTAGACGGTATCGCCCAATTGTTCGCTACAGTTTATTTACTCCGGGCCGAAAAACACGGTTCTCTTTTCCCTGGAACTGTCTGCGGCGAACACTGCAGCGGCGCCGAGAGCGTTCCCGCCTCCAGATGGCGCCACTTAGAAAAAAGGGGAAAAAGTATCTTCTTCCCATGCCACGCGGGCGTACGGTCGTTCCGCTTCGAGCGTCTGCTCTGACCTCGACGGACGCTTACTTGAACACCGCGCCAGAGTAGCCTCGGTTTCAACGCGTTCCTAAAACTTTTATTGCCGCCGTTGAGGCACGAAACTGGGATCAATGACGAAGTAGTGTCTGATGAACACGCATAGCGCTAGCGCCAACTTGTACATGACATGGCGCACTCAAAAAACGACTTTAAAAACAAGCATATCTCACATATTACCGCGTGTGCAGCTATCCAAGTAGGCAGCGCGCTCGTGGCCTAACAGTTATCGTACCTGCCTTTCACGCGAAAAAGCAGGGTTTGAATCCTGGGAGTGAGGTGTCTTTTGCTTATCGCTGCAACTTAGTGTTCTGGTAATTTCGAAATTCCTGGCGCTTGTTGGAGGTCCGAATGTTCTATGCGTCAAACTTTCTGCGCCGATTCTTCCAGAAGCCCACTCGTGTACATAAGGGGCTTCGCGTAGCGAGCCAGGGTCAGTTTCGCCTCAGCGTTCGACTCTGCTCTTCCGCCGACTTCGACGCCCACGACGCTCTGCTGTAATCTTCTGTTTCCTTTCTTTTATTTTTGGGCACAAGTTCGCCCCCATTAAATTTTTCAGTTTCCCCAGTTATTCTTTTTTTTCACCTTGTCATTCGTGACAATATAGAAGCATGGAAAACCGGGCCCGCGACAGGCCGCCGCCATTAGCTAGATAGCATCAAGTAAGAGTGTGTTCAACTGCTCGTCAGGGTAGGGTGTAGCCAGGGGTAGGTGTTTATGGTTGCCATTAAATGGCAAAATTCTGGAGATGCTCGACTATTTCACGTGAAGAATAAAATAACACTTTTCTTTTTGTTCCGATAGGATAAGTATTTTTTAGGCGCGAAAAACGGTATAATCCGCTGTTTCTAACGCCGCCATTAATTGCAGACGCTCTCTATGGTTTGAGTTGAACACACTCTTACTTGAGTATCTCTGCCATTAGCCGTATGCCGAGGAGCCATCTAGTGGCGCCGCTGGAAATTAAGTTGAGGAGACGACTTTATCTGGCAGCTGTGACGCGCGCGGTGTCCATATACTTGTATATGTATATCTTACACCGTGGTCGGTTAAAGATAGAAACACGTGGGAGCATTTGGCAGGTAATCAAACGCACGAGGTGCGCAAGGAGTACACGAATTTGCATCCCGGATCACTTTCTAGTCAGCTTCCTTGCTTGTCTCCTTCGACGAGTCAGAAGTAGCACGTGAATACCCTATTTTTAATCAAAGGCTCGCTTCAGTACCGAGCCCATACAAATCCTCAGTTGATTATGAGCTTCGCTTCTTCCGTTATTTTCACAGCACGAGACACGATATTGCTATCCAGCTAAAAAAAAGGTTCCGGAATAAAAGAAATATGAAAAAGAGAGAGAGCTAGTTTATTGCCAGTGCCTCTGTTTGCTTCTTTGATCTTTTCTTGGTTTTCCCTCCCGAACGCTCTCCTATCGGACTGTCCTTCTCTTTGTATTTTTCATCCCAGAGGAACAACGACAATCCCAGTCGCATTTCGTTCATTTACTGACATTCGTATCCGAAGGCAGTGGGATTAGAGTTTCGTATGTTGACATCTTCACGAGCTTGTGCCATAAAGAGTTATTTTTGCCATACGACTAATATGATTAGTTTCTCTTTTAAATGGCCTAGTACTCTATATACTGTATCTATTATTACGCTATCGTAGTAAAACAAAACGTGTCTCGTACGAGCATATACTTTTTTTTTAATGTTTAACGATTTAGTGCCCCGAGATGCCCGTAAGTAGTCACGAAAAGTTAGTTCGTTATTATTTAACTTCTTTTTATAAACTCGGCATTTTGCAAAATTGTGAGAAAACAAAATGTATTTCCTTTGTCCGCCAGTTGCTAACTTCGTTCATATCCGTTGCTATAAAGTAACTGCTTTTGTGTCTGAAATATGTCGCTTTTTTTTTCGTCTTGAAACATTCCAGCTTCTAAACAATTGCTTCGTTCACCTCTGCCCCGTTTGCATTCTTAGAACCTGGATGGACGTCGAAAGCATTTTCACGTTATTCGCGGCATTCACTTTGTGTTCCCGCACTTGTAAACTACATTCTAAAAGAATGTCCGTGCACCTACTTTCCTACATAGCACATGGAGAGCCAAATCACAGCGACCTATACGCAGAGCGCTCGGCGTGACGCACGCGCATTTCTTTGGTCTAATAAGAGTTCCAGCGTGGTCTGTTTCCCCACAGTGTACGCGTTGAACTATGAGAAGGTCATTGACAATTCAAGAAACGCTGGTGTGGTCAATTCCTAGCACCTTATTATCGCTGCGCAGCCTATGAGACCGCGACGTTAGCCGATAAGAAGGAAACGTTAAGCGTGAACAAGTCACGCCAAGCGTTTGTTAAGTTTTCAGTGACTCTGCAGGGTGTTTTGCCAAGGACGGAAAATACCTCTCCGCTATTTTCGCGTATAGTTTCGGTATGCCTGTCCTCACAGCGGCTTAAATTTTCCAGATAAAAGCGTGAGGATGAATTTAGTTGTCTGGAATCCTTACAGCAACTATGCCATATCTTGACGACGGGCGACGCGTCTCTAATTAGAATGTGCCAGATAAGGTGAATAATCCGAAATGTTAATTAGTGGAGCGGTTATTTTTGTGATCACTTTACAATCTAAACCTGACGTCCGCCACGGCCGATTGCGTTATTCCGAAGGAATGAGTTCTTTATTTAGAATACCTTCTTGTTTTTTTAAAATTATTCTTAGTCTTTGCTGCGATCTCCAATGTTCAACCCTGTATAGTTGATGCGATCTCTGGAGGGAACCAAACAACGCTCCTGAAGATATTAGAGCGCAAGGGTGATCTTCGGAGCAATGTGCGAACGTATTTGTAAATCAAACCTTATGAAAAAAAAAAAAAAAAAGAAGATTTCGGGTCAAGAGAGGAAATGAAAAGGAAATAAAATTAAATAAAATCACGAATATTGATATTTATCGGTCGCCCATCCGGATGCCTCGCGAGGCTGTATACATGCTAATTTCTTTAAAGCTGTATGTTATTTCGTGTTGTGGGGGAAAGAGAATCATGGCAGAAGCGCGAAACTGAACTAAATAAAAGAAACTTTATATTACAAACGCGGGTCGGCCCATGCCTCTTCCGTGATATTGAAAACAAGACAGCGATTGAAAGCCACCAACAATATAGGTACAAAATGCGACACAGTTATCACGACTCTGTAGTGACCATTCTTTTTTCTTTCTGTTCGTTTCTCGAAGCTGTCAGGCTGTCGTGAAAATGATTATATAGTGGTGGAATTTCATCTTCCTGGGAGCAACTTTGACGGTAAAATCAAGAAGCGCCGATCGTCGTGTTTAGCTTTATGATTGTCGCGCTGTGAAAACAATTTGTGCGCCGCGTCGGCTCGATTGAAATATCGCAAATAAATTAATGCAGCCCTCTCAATCCTCAAGATGTCTTGGACTGCATGAGCAATCAAGAAAAAAAGTTTTCCAGCTTTTTATGCTTGCCGATAAATCTGTTCCAGCCCAACAACCAGTTTTTCTTTCGATCGATACAGTGAAATGGAAAACAGATTTAAACGGGTCATATGAGGGCACGTTTTTCTTTTTTGGCTGGCATTATTTATTTTTTTATTTTTATAGTTTTTAGTGGTTACTTACATTGTCGGACCGTAAAAATGGAATTCCAGTCACAGAAGGCAATAGTATACAGACGCCGCCAATTCAATTCAATTCGAGGCCGGCGTGCTCGCCACAGACTTTCCGATATATTTCTCGGTTCCAGTCCGTTTGAATCGGTAAAAGCAGCCCTTGGGGCATACCATTTTTCCTACTTTATAGAGCTGACAACCTGAAGAAAAGAAAAAAAAAAAAAAGAGCGGAAACTTGGTTTGGGATTTTGAGATGACGCTGGGATTATATTTCCCTTCGTTGGGTACTTTCTTCCCTGCCTATTTCTGGAGGAACCATAGCCGGCGTCATATTGGCTGAGATGTTTACACAACGTCGCTGGCAACAAAATAACAGGCTGAAGTTGAGCTAGTTGGTACATGTCTGTGTTTTGTCCCTATCGTTCTAGCTGGCCGTTTCCTGTTGCTGGCAAATCAGACGCGGTGCCAAAGGAACCTTTAGTTATGGCAGCCACGCGACTGCGGTGGCGCTGCTGTCGGTACCGCGCATGCGCAAACGCTTCACTCTTTCCGAATTCGGTTTTTGCGCATGCGCAGGGCCCACACCTGGCGTGGGCAAAGTGGGCTAGTTTGTAAACACTGTGTTAGTGAATACGAATGCATTGAGGGAATGAACGCTCCTCGATTTTCTTTAATTTTTTTCTAGGACTTCTATTGCGTGGCGTGAAAAACGAACGCGTGCTTCATAGGGCATTAACGTCAGGGATACGTTCTAAGCGGTATTTGCGCAAAATACAAAAATTGCTGCATCGTCCCTTTAATGTGAGTCACTGATGTCCCGGTGACCTGTACATAAGCTTTTGTAGCGTAACTTAAAACGGAGCTGTGGGAACTATAGGGCGTTTTCACATTATGTCAATCCGCCATTTCGTTGTTAGATGACAGCGTGATGAAATTTATAAAAAATTTTCTGCACTACTGATTTGAGGGTGTGGTGTGAGTCTTCGAAGTGCCCTCCTTCTGCACGCGCCAGACTGCTGATAACAACCAAATGGTGGATGAAAATGACGTCAGTCAAAACACCCTATACACCAACTCATGTTTACAAACAAACCGGAGCGCCCGGAGCGCCCCTAGCGGACGCCACCGGCGCCGCGCATGCGCGATGGGGGTGTGGGCAAAAAGCTCGTCGTCGCCCATAAACAAACCATTGAAATGCGATGTTGTCGGCGCCGGTGTGAGTCCCCGCGCTCTTTTTCGCGTTTAAACTGTTGATTCTACGTCCTCTTAACGACGTCTGACTACTTAAGCAGCGTCAGCGAAACTAGCGAGGCTCGTTACATCGCAAAACTTCGCGTGAATAATCTGACATGCGGCGATTCATTCCGCATGGACGCCGCAGAACGTACGCTAAAGCCTGATTCACATGATGAGATTTCGCTCGCAATTTTCAGTCGCGACGTCGTTCGGACTGCAAAAGCGTGAACCGTAGCTGAGATGGTCGACGTCGATACTGAAAATCGCAAGCAGAATCTAACCAAGTGAATCAGGCATAACAAGTCGGTGATGGCCACTGGTAACAATGATCAACATCTCATTGTATCTACTGCTTACGTCGAGCCTGCTTACCAACCTTCAAACTTAAGTCTTTTAAGGCCTGCACTTAATTCTTATCGCAAGTACCGGGCCCACGTTTGGTCTACGGGCCGGTGTCCTCTAAAAGAGCAGACGACAAGCAGAAACGTTTGAAAGAGCAGACGACAGTTCGAACGATCAAGCGACCGTTTGAACTTGAAGACACACTAAACGTAGTCCGCAGGTGGTCCGTACAACTTGACGGTTTTCCGGCGTTCATTTTGGAACCAAACAAATAAATTTGATGGCCAGTAGTATCCGTGAATTTAACCCAAAATGCTTCCCGCCCAAGCAATCGTGGTCGGACGGCGTCTGGTTATCCCTTTTCACGGCACATATCCGCGTTCTCGGACGAACCGAGCGCATGAAAACTGACCTTCAAACCTTTCTGGACTCTCTTGGTACAGCCCCAGTCGCAGCATTTTGACGACAAGGCAGGCTTTTGTCTGGTTCCTTTCAAAACAACGCAGGAATACACGTCTCAAATGGGCACTTCCGCCCACAGCCCCAGACCGGAAGTGCGTCCGACGCGCCACCACCGCGCCGTGACGTTACAGAGATGAGTTCGTGTATACTTCGTTTCAGCGCTAATCCCGACGCAGCCGACGCCATAATCTGATGGGAACAATGAGGCGGCATCAAAAGCGAAGCCACTGGGGCCTTTTTAATTTTTTTTATTTACATATGCTGCAGGCCCCACATGGGCCCAAGCAGGAGGGATAGCATACATAATAAATATAATACTAATACATACGGCAAAACACATGAACATAAACGCGTACATATAATATAAGGCTACGTTATACAATTTGTCATACAGCATAAACAACATTTTATAACAAAGGTTTCCAAATGTGCGCATAAACGAAAAAAAAATTGCATTTAAGGACCAGACTGGCCCCCTAAAGAAAATTTGTTTGTGATTGGTTCAGTGATGACAGAACACGTACACAGAGATGGCGAACGCCATGATGGTGCTCTTTTGACGCTGATTTCTCCAATCAGCTCGTAGTTTCGGCTGCGTCTAGACTTAAGGTGAAACGAAGTATATAGCCTAAAGACTGCTAACCTGACGCTCTCTTATCGTGCATCACGCATCGCTCCATGGATTACAGAAACAGGTGACTCTGTAACACCCCTTTTCCCCTTCTTACCGAACTAAGTCAATCTATATCGGAGCCCGCGGTGCGAACCTTTGTTTTCGCACTGTCCAGCCGCGGAGCAAAATCACACTGGATGTACCAAGTCCCTCGGACGTCAGTTCAAGTTTTAAAAAAGGCAATCTCTTGGCGGAAGATGGGTGGCCCAGTGTTCTAGACATCGTTTCATCGCATGTTCGAGCGCAGTCGTAGGCACGAACACATACAACCACGAGCACAAATACTAAACTCGCAAGTCATTAAGATGTAAATTATTGGTTTAGCAATGGTAGAGCACGTATAGCAACATGACGAACACCATGACGTTTCACCTTTCACGTTTTTTAGTTGGTCCCATCGGCTCGTAGCGTCGGTTACGTCTGGACGTATAAGGTGGAACAAAGCGCAGCACATGGTGCGAAAACTCGCGCTGCAGGGGCAGGGATCCTCACTTCAATCCCCACCCCTGCCCGTTTCTATTTGGATGAGCATCCTGCCGGCGTGCGTCCGTATATCACTACTGCGTGATGCATGATAGGGGCCCAGGCTAGAAGTGATACCGCACTGGCAAACTTTTTCACCTACAGCGGAGACAGTAGAAACTTCTTTGGTAAAAATTTTCACTGTGTAAACAAACAGACAACACAATTACTGTTTGGCCACACATGGGTATCTTATACGTGCAACCGGAATCTCGGTTACGCCGCGCCTTCTCTGCAATAAACTTTCGTCATAATGCGGGCAGCTCGGCCGGGATTCGAACCTGTCGATCCGTAGGCCGGCGCTTTGCCTTGGAACCACCGAGGCGGCTTTTTCTTCTTGGGGTCAAGTGGTGGTGGTATTATGGGTCCATATCACAAGAGCGAATGACATTTTAGCGAACAGCGACATTTGACCCAATCGACGTTTTAGCGATTAACAGGGGCGCGCGTTAACCCAACCGCCGCGCTGCGCTTTACGCCGCTTCGCGGCGACAGTCTGCGGGGGCTCATTACAAAAATGTGAACCCACTTGGCCCACCCGAAAACGCCGCTTCGCGGCGTCCGACTATTCGCTAAAGTGTCGCTCGGTGAAACGTGGGCGTTCGCTAAAACGTCATTCGATCAAGTGAGTGCCTCCCCTAGGTACCTATAGCTAAGGCATCTTTGTCACCTGCAGCAAATCAGTTCGCAATCCTTTGCGCGTGGCATATATGCTGGCGACTCAAAAGCGCCGGCTGATTCGCCGTTTGACCTATGTTAAAGGTACCTTTACGCTAGCCGTGTGAAGTGCCCGCACCCTATAGGCGGCAAAAAAATCCGCGTCTGTTTTTTGTCCGTAGACGTGTTCCGGGGCAGCTTCGTGGCTCCGGTCACCATCACGAGCTCGGGCTACCCGTCGGCGTATCCTCCGCCCTTCCACCGCTACCTGTGGACGGTGGCCATCGAGCCGGGCGACGTGATGGAGCTCATCTTCCTCGAGTACGACGTGCTGCACTGGGGCGCCTACAACGCGGTGCCCGGCTGCGGCAGCGTGGTCGTGGTGTCCGCCTGGCGCGAGTCGGACGGCCGCAGGGTGCGCATCGAACGTCAGGACACGGCGCCGCCGTACTTCATCTCGGACGGGTCGCGCACCCTGATGAACCTCACCTTCACCACCTGCAACCAGGTGATGAAGAAGACGCTGCAGAAGAAGGGCTTCATGGCCGAGCTCCGGAGGGCAGGTCCGTGTCTCGCGCGACGGTACACGTCCCTGGCACTATACCGGTGGTCCCTGCAGTAGAGCGTTTCCTGAGTCCGACCAATACCGCCTAGCAGACAAAGCCCGCGCGTGACGTCATCGTTAGTGAATTTCCGACCTGCCCCAAGAAGAAAGCACGCGTAAGCTTGACGAGAGTAGCCGCACTGGGGCGGAAGACGTGCGCATCTTGGCGTCACAGCGTACGCTAGCGTTTTTTTCTCGTTATGAGACCCTGCAAGACGCGCTGGTGTCGATGCTGACGCGGGCTAGGCGGAACCACGTGGATGCACTAATGATGACGCTTGGGAGGCGCGAGTCTTGTCTTCTAGGTGGTATTGGTTCAGCAGAGGTTACCTGAAAGTGACGATGACAAACTCATTGCTGCTCAATACGAACGCTAATTAAACACCAAAGCCGCGGTCCCTCTATATCAGACAATAGACTGTCTGCATTCGGTATATGACGGTATGACGCACATTTGTCATACAGAAACTGTTTGCAGACATGTTTAAAGGGTACATATGCATGAGGCGTGTCCACAAATAAGTTTGTCGTGTTTGCAGCGAATATTGTGTCTATTTGTGCGATCCCTTCAAAGGGCCAACGCGCCACTAGGTTTTCACTGAATTATATCTCTCTCAAGAAAAGTTACGGACGTGAAGTGATACATTTCTCATGTGTAAATTTGAGAAGGTCACAAAACTTTTAAATGATCGACGTATTCACACCCGCAGTTAACAGTATCCTTGTTTTAATGACATAGAAGGAAGGTTACGCGTGACGGTTTTGTGATGGTCAACCTTTATAAATTAGATGTGGGACAGTCGTGATCGATACCAAACTCAAGTGATCAGTCACAGCACTATGTTTCAGCTTTATATCAAATAATAGGATACGGGTGTCGCAAATCGCAGCGAGCTGTGGAAAGGTCGGGCACGCCTCACCGCGACAATAAAAGAAGATTGCCTTCCGAGGCTCACACTAAAGCTCCCGAAGGTCATGCTGAAAAGGAAACCTCTTGGGAAGCCTTAGAGCGGAAGCCAGCTTTTTCGCTGTTCATGAACGCAGCTTCCCTTCCCTTGCGGCTGCTTTCAGCGCTGGTTATGGGATTTCCTTTTTCGACACCAGTCTGTTCGACACAAGCTTTTGATGGGTTTATTATCGCCAGTTTCAGTGGCTCGCCATCTTCAGTAAGACACGAGAAATGTAGTGACGGCCCTGGGAGCATCAATACAACGTCATTACCCCATTTTTATGGGTGTTTCTATGCGAGAAGGATTGTCGACACCCCCCAGATATCTTTATCCACTCTTGTTTTTTTTTTTTTTTAATATTCTTATTTTCAGAATGTGCCGGATGCGAGGCTGGCCTCGGATTCAACAGTTCGGAAACACTCTGCGAGTCATCGTGCGGTGTGATCGCGTCTTACGGGTACGTAGTTCGAACGGAAGATAAGCGTGGCCACTCTTCTTTCCCGAGTGGACTCTCGAATGGGACATCCTCGTGGGAAACAATGATATCGGCTATCGGTTTTGCCTAATCTCAGCTGTTTTCCCCCTATCTTTGCCGGTGCATTTTCGCCTTATCGCTGGTACTTGATGCTCGAGGTGACAGGTTCCTCCTAAGCACGTGCTCGTGCGTCCACTGCAAAAGTGTGACGACGCTTGCTCTTTTACGTATAAAATGATTCCGAAAGTTATGCCGTTCTATACATGTTTGCAAGTACGGCCTCCGGGCGCCGCCATCTTGCTGCTGGTATGGGTAGATCGTCTGATAGTAAATCATTGCTTTACTATCAGACGATCTCACCAAGCATTGCTGAGGCGTACCCACGGCCTCAGCGATGCTTGATTATCAGATAATCTACCCACACCAGTAGCAAGATGGCGGCGCCCAGAGGCCGTGTTTGCAAACATCTATACATTGTTTCAGCGGTAATGGGACCAATCAAGCAGCGTCAAAAGCGCAAGTTACTAGGCCGTTTTAGTTTACGATAGGTTCAGCGATGATAAACCACGTACAGAAACATGGCGGACAACGTGATGGTGCGCTTTCGAAGCTGTCTGATTGGCCCAGGCTGCGTCTGGACTTAAGGTAAAACGAAGTCTAGTGTGGCCATGTTACTTGTTTCGGAGAGACAGTGAGTAAAAAAAGAGTTCAAAACATTGCTGGAATATTGACTGGATGCCTGAAGCGGAGTTTTGATTAGTTGCTTCGCGCCGATTGATGGGTACTCGGTGCCGTGATATCATCACGAAGCATCTTGTATTGCGGATTCAAGCGACAAATGAAAATATACATTGTCTCTATATTTTGTAAGAACTATTCAGAGTTCACGTGCCAAAAACCAGGCACTTCGTTTTTCCTTAAAGGGGTCATGAAATTATTTTTTCAACTTCTTTCTCCTTAGCTTTTATCCATACCACACATTCTCTTTCTGACATGGACCGTTGACTTAAGCGGTGGAGATACGTTCCCACGGCTTCTAGCGGATCCAAGCTGATCCGCTAAAAGAACTACTGGCTCTGCATTTCACCGACCATAAAGCAGTAATAATGAAGTCGAAACGCAACCCGGAACTCAGCACTACCTATGAGCAATAAAAAAAAAAAAAAAATCAGCACCATCAACACTATACCTATGAACAATAAAATCAGTATCATCAGCACCACCAGAGCTTCGCCCCAATAAACATAAATCACCACGTGGAGATGCGGTTATTTATTTATTTACGTGGTGCTGCTTTGCCTGTCGTGTGTATATATGTGTTCGATTTTCCAGAATAAAACTAGTTGAAAGTTAGCGCCTGTCCTGTTTACTTCTTGTCCTTGTTCCTGTTGCGCTATTTTATATGTTTTACTATTTATTTATTTATTTTTTGCGAAGGAGTGACCGAAATAAAAAATTCACTTTTATCCTTGGAATTCCACCGCACGAAGACGCTTCTTGGTAAAAACGTTCCCACCCAATATCGTTGCACAACCCCTCTACGTATTGCGGATCTGTCGTAGTAAAAAGGCGGAGAGCTTTCAATGAAAATGAGGTACGAAATAGTCCGCTATATTTTCAAATCTTCGTACCGAAAAGGATGTTTATGACTTTCTACTCTCTTTTGGCTCACTGAATGATTTGCGATTAGTAAATTTTAGAGTACTGAATGTGTCCAGAGTACCGAATTCCATTCAGTCCGCTTACCGAAAGTTAATCCCCGCAGAATCCAATTCTGGTTGGTTCGTTTAATCCGTGGCGGAAGTGATCAGTCGGCAATTTTGTAGATAGGCTCAAAACAACAACAAAAACGTATATAAATCTTTTCCGCGTAACCATGGCCACGGCGGGTATCCACGGGTGGGAGCTCTGGGAATCGATGAGTTGAGACCGAACAGAAGGTCCGTTGATTTTCTCTGGATTTGTTTTTTTATATCAAGTAGCCGCTAATCTGGTTCGCCAAAGAAGATTGCCGGCTCGTTTGCTCGCTCCGGTTATGCTGGCGCAGCGTTTCAAACTCTACGCCTCAGACGCTAAGCCTAACACTCGACTTTGATGTGTTTCGAGGCGAGAGAGTGAGGGGAGACAACGAGGAGCAAGTCACGCACCGCTCGGAACGAAGGAAAGAACTTTAATAAAACAAAAAAAAAAATGAAAGCCGTTTAAAACTCCCTGCAACACCAAATTAGAGCGCAGCTCTTGAGGAGGAGGAGGGAAGGGTACTGAGGGGAGGGTATATACCCCTCCTCCCTTCTCTTCCTCACCTTCTCATCCTGGTTGCTGCTCCTCCCTCCGAGCGGCGTCGCCGTCGGCGTAACCGTGAGGTCACGTAACCTCACGGGGGTCACGTGACGTCACCTGGGTCACGAATTCGCCGACGGTGACGGCGACGGCGACGCCGCTCAAGCCAGAAACAGCCGCCTAAGAGCTGCGCTCTAAAACAAACCAGTGTCGCCACAGACCAGGAACGTGTATTGAAGAGCTCACACGAGCACGACAGCTGCACTGTATACGCGCTTCGCTTCGACCGCACAGAGAAGCGCCATATTGGGGATCGCAACTGCTGCGCCGCGACTCGTTTCTGAAGCGAAGCTTGGGAGTTTCGGTACTCTGGGAACATTCAGTGCCAATCTAAAATCATTTATCCCCGACGCAGCCGACGCTGCGAGCTGATGGGATCAGTCAGACAGCATCAAGACCGCACAGGTATATGGTGTTCATCATGTTCCTGTACGTGTTCCATCATCGCTGAGCCAATCATAAACAAATAATGCCCAGTGACTTGCGCTTTTAACGCTGCCTGATTGGTCCCATTAGCTCGTAGCGGCGGCTGCGTCCGGACTTAAAGGACGATTTACACTTCGCGCATTTCGTGAAACGAATTGTGTTTTGTGTGTATTTTTATACAGTCTGAAGTTTCTCTGCCTCAACGGGCGACTTGTCTCTCAGCTGTAGTTGAGCCATTTAGCCAGTGCACAACTGCTGGCCTGATGTCTTTTACGTGCACCGCGCAGTTGTGATACATGACCGCACACCGCTCGATGCTCATCCAGATCGAAACGGACAGGGGTGGGGTTAAAGCACAAACGAAGCATAAACCTTTCCAGCGCTTATCACCCGGGCGAAAAACGCTGAATCACTGAGCTATTGATGCATGTGCAACGTCTGCCGCATGCATCTATATACCGCACAACAGAGCTACAGCGCTTGCTCAGAAGGCGTTCCACAGTCCAGCAGACAAAGATGGAAGCGCGCAAAAGGTGATTGTAGAGTGCGCCGGCCTTGGTGGCGTGCCAGAAAAGACGGCGTGTCGCGAATAACTCGATAGCGTTCAGGAGCTCGTGTCGCGCCGGCCTCGGTGCCGTTCCAGCAAAGCTGGCGTTACGCGAAAATCCTGATTGGTCGATAGGGTCGTGACGTCACAGCCACATGACGTAGGTTCGTCTGAAAAACGTACAGTTTCGATCCTTCGCGGAGGAGCGGAAAGTTTCCGTCCGTCGCCGAGTCCCGCCCAGTGGTGTTGTGATCCTGCCGTCATCGTTCGTCTGTGGAGAATGAGTACCCCACTGCGGGGCCGCCGCTGGTCGCCGAAAGAGAACACGTGTGCGATGGATGTGGTGCCGTGACCGTCTTGTCTACCAGTGCGGGGCACCCTTCCGAGTCGCCGTCTTCTACGAGTGTGGATGCCGCGTCTACGTCCGCTCCTGCTCGGCCACGTAAGACTGAAGCCGAGAAGGTGGAGACGAGCGCTAGGCTTGCAGAGGCGATGCGCCACAAGCGGGCCGAGGATTCGATACCGCTATCGGGTTCCACTCTTAAAGGCGAAGCTTAAGAGTCGGCTGACTTCTTTTTTTTTTTTTTTGGAAAGATCTGTCAGCGATTCTATCCGCGATGCATCGTTGTTTTGTATCCCAACGGTTTAGGCATATAGGCCGTCACACTGTTTACAAACCATTCCGCGCTTGTCCACACCGGCTGTGGTCACGCACAGAAACCAGATTCACGGAAAGTTGAGTGTGTGCGCATCCGTCGTGTCTGCAACAGCGCCGCTGCAGCAGCGTGATAGAAGAGCGGCTGGGAGTTGGTCTATGCCAGGGGTGGCCAGGCTGACCCGGCCTAAGAGCCGCAAACAAAACCACGAAATTTCAGAAAGCCGCGGGGGGGGGGGGGGGGGGGGGGGGGTTTCGGCAGCAATCTTTTGTCTAGAGCAATAAATGAAACTCTAACTACTTTCAATCTATCTGAGTTAAAAGCAGCCCAACAGTACGTAAGGTAGCAGTAGCCCAATACTGCCAAACCGCAACCTGTCTCGATTTAAAACGCGTTCCACTTCTCTTTCTGGGGAAGTGCTCGTGTGACCGGGAGGGAGGTGGGGGATGGTGTGTGTGTGTGTGGGGGGGGGGGGGGGGGGGGGGCAGCGCGAGCCGCACTTTAACACGCGAAGAGCCGCATGCGGCTCGCGAGCCGCAGCTTGGCCACCCTTGGTCTATGCTGTTATTATACGTGACGATTTTTTATCTATCGTCTTTTCATGATATACCTAGTCCAGATATGCGGATAGTCCAAATATGCAGACGAATTAACCGAAGGAATCATATGGAAAGAAAGGGACTAAAGTTTAGAAAGCTGCCTAAAAAATTAAATTTGGCGAAGCAGGGATTTCAACTCCGTGTCTCCTGATTACCGGTGTGGTATGCTAATCACGTCGCATTTCTGTTTATGCTATTTAGGTTATGTTAGAATATGTTAGGTTAGATTAGGCCAGGCCAGTTCGTCCGTAAACGTCATGGGGTGCGTCTGGACTCTGGACGATCATAGAGTGCCCCCCCCCCCCCCGTCGTCGGCAAGAAAACTTGGAGGGCTGTCGCAGTAGCTCTTCTTTTTTCGGTGATCGCACCAGGCGCAAAGAAGACGGACAGCTAACTCCGCCGACCTTCGTACTACTGGGAGAACTTCCTGTTTTCGGTGAAATGCTACGCCACAACCACGTAATTTCTCATTTAGCTGCTCAGTTGTTGAGTAAATCAAACTGATGTTTTAATTTTCTTCTGTAAAAAGTGAAAGGACTGAAACAAAAACGAATTCTTCTTATAATTCCCATAAACATATAAGATTAATTCGAGTCACTATCTAGAAAGAAAGAAAAATCATTTTAGGATTCATTTAACCCAATGTTTCTGTTTCATCATCTTGGTTCATTAGATTATCATTTGCTTCATGATCCTGCGAGCCGGCTCGGTTTCGTACGCGGCTTCCACGCGAAGGTACGGGGTTCATTCTTGGGCCCAGTTCCTTCTTTTCTTGTCTGTTTCGAAAAGCCCCAGTTCATTCTCGGCTGTTATCGTGTGTTCTGGTTTAGAACATTCCGGAACACAGCTCCTGAATAAAAGAAGCGGTATAGCACATTGCTTCGAGGTCAGTCGCGCTTTCGTCGCCGTCGCAGAATCTACAGTTTCCTCTCAAGCTTGATTGAATAAACATTTCCATTTCAGTTTTATATTCATCTGCTATTTTTCTTTCGTGACAATATATGTCTAGTCCTTAACTCTCCCAGTGAACTCGCTTAGGTGTGAATTCCACTTCTCATCTGCCGCCTCATTGGCTCCGAGGCAGATCGCCGGCCTATGGAGTCCAGATGGCGGGTTCGAATCCCAGCCGAGGATGACCGCAATCTGACGGAGGCTTGTTGAGGAGAGGGCGCCGCGTAACCTACATTTCGGTTTCACGTCAAGGGATCCCCAAGTTGTCGAAATTAATCCTCAGTACTCCGCCGCTGGGGCGTGCCAGATGCTCCTTGTTGGTTTGGCCCGTTGAACTATTGAGCTTCACTTTTTAGAGCGCAGCTCTTAGGCGCCCGTTTCCGGCTTGAGCGGCGTCGCCGTCGGCGTCGCCGTCGGCCTAACCGCGCGGTGCATTATGGGTAAATTTCCCCACTAAATCTAGAGGGAAAATTTTGGTCACGTGACCGGGGGGGGGGGGTCACGTGACCTGAGGAGTGACGTGACCACACCCCCTAGGTCACGTGACCCCCTCCCGAGGTCACGTGACCTCGGAGGGGGGGGGGGGGCACGTGACTCCCCCCACGTGACCCCACCAAAGTCACGTGCTCTCCGGGGGGGTCACGTGACCCTTTCCCCTATGTCACGTGATCCCCCCCCCCCCCCCGAGAACACGTGGCCCTCAGTACCCTTCCCTCCTCCTCCTCCTCAAGAGCTGCGCTCCAATTCGGCGTTACAGGAAGGTGTAAACGGCTTTCACTTTTTTTTTTCGGCTCCTCAGCTACCCGTACCCCCCGGTGTCGTACGAGAGTCCGGGCTACCACCAGCACACCTGGGTGTTGCGAGTGTCGCCCAAGCGCATCGTCCGGCTGCAGTTCAACGACTTCGACGTGGCCGGCACGCCAGGATCGCGCAACTGCAGCGAGGACTGGGGCATCGTGTCTGTCTTCAGCGGCGACAACACGAGCGACGCGTCCAGCCTGGTCGGCGGCTACTGCAACCTGAACCGCCAGGGGCTCGTCTTCTCCGAGACAAACGTCATGACGGTGGTCTTCCAGACACGCTTCAGGAAGATCGGCAACTCTAGGGGCTTCCACGCCACCTTCAGAGAGTTTCTGCCGGATCTGGCACCGGAAAAAGGTAGCTTACAATAATAGCGTTTGCCGAAATCGCTGCGCAGATTGTCTTTTAAATGCGATCGCATTTTGCACCGTCTTGTACCAAACGCTTTTTTTTTTTTTAATAAACTGTAGAAATGTTTTGAATATTTTTGGTGACGAAGTTTTCTATCACATTTAAAACCAATTTGCATAACAGTAAAGTTGTAATATTAGTAGAAAAGGACAGAACCTTGTAAAGAATCCGTACTTGAGAATAGTTTCGCAGAGACCAGCGCATTATCCTAAAATTTATTTGGCCTGGTTTTTTAGCATCCTTACTAAATATCTGTAAGTTAGTTTACAATGCAATGGTTTGGCGAAAATGTTCGCTCTTTTGCTACTTTATATTCAACTGTATTTGCACGTGACAATGGTACAATACGCCGGGTGTTTCAGCGGAGACTTTCAAAAATCCATAAAATAGGGTGGTTGAGAAAATATTAACTATTTTTGAGAACAAACTACATGTCGCGGCAGACGTCAGGGATTGCAACAAAACATGCTAATTTGCCAAATAATTAGATGAAATTTAATCATTCGCTTTTTAATTAGGGAAAAGTGAACATATCGTTCCAATCAAAAAAGTTCTGACCATCATCGAAAACCACTTAGTTGACTCAATTTAGAAAGACATAAGGCAAATACAGCATTTTACGACGTTAAAAAAAAAGATCGCTTAATTTCGGCACGTTGCAGGGTTTCGGTGGCCTGACAGAGCGCATCTTTGCGCCAGCGGTTCTGCCCCCACGTGGCCGAGGCGCGAAGCTACCGTCTCGCTTTTCTCGTAAGATGGAAGGATAGATGACGCACATGCGTGCGCACCTCGGCTAATGGGGGGTCAGTGCCGCCGGCGAGGGGATGCGCTTCGATAGTACACCGAAAAGTGAAAGCTCGTCCAAACTGAGCGTTTTATTGTAGCGCGGTAAAATACCGTTTACCTGCATTGAATCTTCCCCGAACGAGCTGAGTTAGTGGTTCTCGATGATGCTCAGAAAGTTTAAAATTTGCACCATGTGTGCATCGCCGCTAATTATAAGTCTAATATTAAATTTTTAGTTCATTATTTAGCTAACTTGCACTCATTTTGCAGTCCAAGACATACGCCGTGGCTAACATATTTTTCGCGGATTTTTTTTATTTTTTTTTATTTTCGACAACCTTATATTTAGGCACTTTTGAAAGTCTTCGCTTAAATACCCGGTATCGTAAACACTGATGACGTTACCTGTTTCCTTATAATTTTTGTTACACATAAAAAAAAAAAAAACAGAGCAAACAAGCTTTGCTGCCCGCCCAAGTTCAATTATGGCTCATACCTGATTGAGCTCTTTCTCCCGTCCACGTGCCATGCGGAAATTGCCCTCGGTACTCCTCGCCTAGAAGAAATTTGTCTTTAAACAATTATTTTATTTTTTAGCTTGCGTGCATATGTGTGTGCACGTGCGTGTTGTTTGTGCGCATACGTGGCAGTAATGAACAAATACGAAACACGAAGGTCACGACTCACGCGTTACAGAGGCGTCTCATCTTATCAAGAAAAATGTTAAATATTGTAAAGCACAAAAAAAAAACAAAAAAAAAAACGGTCGGGGGTTGTTTTATTTGAGTTTATGTTCGAGGGGATCTCGTACTGGAGGATATAGCATGAAATGTTTGCTAGACATTATCGGGACTAAAACAAAAGTTATACCGACTTACCGCCAGCCTAACGCTCGTGTGTTCGCTAAGCCCACCGGTGAGACGAAAAATAACTGCGCGAATTAATGAGATTGGCGGTAAAAATGTCGCGTTCATCATGCAAGGTAACCGCGGCCGTGGCGCGCACATGGTTGTTCCACCAGCGTGGCTTTTCCCTTAGGTGTGTGCATAGGACGAGCCAATATATTAAGACACGCGCGTTTAAAAGTTGGTAATTACATGCGGCTGAGTAGCAGAAAAAACAGAAAAAAAACATCTAATAAGGTTTTTTTTTCTTTATACTGATACAAACACGAGCTGATTAAAATATTTAACGTAAGCTGCATGGGGATCGCTATCCGTCACGGCTCCTCGATGGCATATTCTGTCGATGATGAAGAGGGAGGGAGCACTGCGGCGTCTGCTCTTTCTGGTCTATATGAACAATTCTGCCAGTGCAGAATGAATGCTATCGGGGGTCCTAAATGCGCTTAACACGGTATTGCGATCACATGACAATATGGCAGTTCATGTTTACCCATTTTGAAACGGTCAGGGCAGCCCCGGACCACTTTCGGATGACCCCTGGATTGTGCAACGCGAGTTTTAGCCCCTCGCGCTTAGAACTGCAGTGCGCTAACTTATTTGGTGCGTATATTTTTAAAAGGGATGTTGTTGTTCGCGCGTCTGTGTTAGTATCTTTGTGTGCACGTGTCCACTTTTAAGAAACGCCTGCGCGTCTACTTAGCCGCAAAACACTCGAAGAGCCGATCTCTGCAATCTACAAAATCAGTTCAGCGAATGATGAGGCAGAATTTATGTTTAGACCTAAAAATGAAGTCTGCGCTGTGGCATTACGCAATGCAAATATGACGCTTTGCATTGCGTAATGCCACAGCGCAGACTTCAGTTTTAGGTCTACATGGATGTTTCGCCTCATCATTTGCTGAGCTGATTTTGTAGATTGTTTTGCGGGAGGTGTTGTAGGCGTTACCGAAGAAAAGTAACGAAATACGTTACTCGTGACTTAAAAATAAAAATGCGTTACCCCCCCCCCCCCCCCCCCATTCCACGTTACTCCAAAATAAAAGGAACGCGTTACCGTTACCGATAAAAAGTAACGCACGTTACTTTTGCGTTACTTTTTAAAATCATGAATTGACTTGTTTTATTGTTTTCACGTTACAGTTTTGGGTAACCGCCATATTTCAAGAAACATTATGTTCATGCAGAAGCTGAACATAATTACTTTATCTTTATTACGGTTTCACCTAAATACTCACAAGAAAAAAATGCAAAAAAAAAAAACGAAGAAAAACTCAAAAATTTGCATGTTTTGGCGCCTGAAACACAAAAGATGTGACGCGTAATTTGTTTATGTCACAGGAAGAAAAAGTAACGAGTAACGCCACTCCGTAACCCGTTACCCGAAATAAGTAACGCAAATACGTTATCCGTTACTGTTTTGAAAAAGTAACTGTTGTGTCATCATGTCCGAATCGAATGTCATGTGTCGGTTAACTGTGACGTCACTCTTTAACCTATAGATAGCGCGGCTGCTATCAGTATAAAAGCAGCCGTGAGTGTGCCTACGGGTTTGTTGTATTCTTGGCATCATCGAATAAACATGCAAGCTGCAGAAACTGAGTACTTCCCTAGAGGCTAAAACAGTGGCGACGAGGATGGGATAGCCGAGAAGACAGAAGCCAGCACTGTCATCGGCAAAAACCCAAGCGCCTTGACCGAGGACCACGGGATGGCTTCGTGCGGCGGCCGGTTCGAGCAGTTCATTGAAGATGGGGAGGAAGACTTCGAGTCGTACGTCGAGCGGATGGAACACTATCTTCGAGCAACGAAGGTGAGCGACGACTTGAAAGTCTCGGTCTTCGTAACGGCCATCGGGAAGCAAGCGTACCGCACGTTGAAGACGCTGTTAACACCAGTGAAGCCAGAACAAAAGGACTATGCGCATCTGGTCGCGGTCCTCAGGGAGCATTACGCTCCGAAGCCGATGGTAATCGCCGAGCGATTCAGATTCAACCGGAGGGCCCAGCTCGAGAAGGAAACGGTGGCGACATACACGGTTGAGTTAAAAAGGCTCGCGGCCACCTGCGAGTTCGGGCAGTTCCTGGATGAAGCACTCCGGGACCGTTTTGTCGCGGGGCTGAAAGACCAGGCAGCCCAAGCAGAGCTTCTAAAAAAGAAAACTCTAACTTTTTCGGCGGCATGCGACATTGCCAGAAGCATTGAACTCGCACGAGCAGAGACCAAGATATTTCAGCCAGCAGCCTCTGAACAACTAGAGGTGAACGCCGTCCAACGTCTAGGCCCACACAGGAACGTCGGAGCGGCTACCAGGAAGGCGACGATGGAAGTCAACACTGAGAGGCCCGAGGCGTCAGGCTGTTTCCGCTGCGGAGCACCCCATCACGAGTCAAGTTGCCCGTTTCGGAAGTACAAGTGCCGAGCGTGTAGACGAGTGGGGCACTTAGCAAGGGCCTGCAAAGCAACGTCCCGTTTGGTGCAAGCCGTGGACGACAGTGAGGAAAACGTTTGGCTGTACAACATTGGCTCCTGCAGTGCTAGAAAAGGGGGTTACACTACTGAAGTTCGAGTGGCGGGAACACTGGTGACAATGCAAGTTGATACAGGAGCCTCGGTTTCCATTGTGCCTGAAGAGGTGTATAAGCAGTACTGGCCTGGATTGTCTCTCTCAAACTGCCGCCTAAAGTTGAAAACTTATGGGGGCGTGCCTTTGGAGGTATTAGGCAAGTTGATTGTACCGGTGGAGCACAATGGGCAGACCATGACGTTGTCGCTTGTAGTGGTTCGCACACCGCAGAAATGTGAGACTGTGTTAATGGGCCGCGATTGGCTAGAAGCGTTGAGGCTAGACTGGATGAGCGTGTATGGGGTTAGTCTAGACCAAGTGGCAGGGCTGGTTGACCGATTCTCGCAGGTGTTTGAGCCTGAGCTGGGATTAATCGCGGGCAGTCAAGTTAAATTAGTATTGAAGGACGACACGACCCCAGTCTTTTGTAAACATAGAACTGTACCATTCGCTTTAAGAGAGTCAGTAGAACAAGAGTTGCATGCGCTCGTGAAAACGGGAGTCCTGGTCCCGGTTCAGCAGAGTGAGTGGGCAACACCGTTGGTCGTTGTCCCTAAGCCGAACAACAAAGTGAGGTTGTGCGGCGACTATAAAGTGACGCTGAACCCGAATCTCAGAACAGACCACTATCCCTTGCCGGTAATGGAAGACGTGTTTGCAACGCTACACGGGTGCAAATATTTCACGGTACTTGATCTTTCTACAGCGTACCAGCAGCTGCAACTGCACCCGGATTCGCAGTCACTTGTAACTGTAAACACGCATATGGGCTTGTTTAAGTACACACGCCTTCCATACGGCATCACGAGTGCACCGTCTATTTTTCAGGCTGTAATGGACGAAATATTGAAGGGCCTTGACAGAGTATCATGCTATCTTGACGATGTGTTGATAGCCGGAGAAACTTCAGAAGAATGTTATCGAAAAGTAGAAAGCGTGCTGACAAGGTTCAAGGAGCGCGGTATCAAAGTAAAAAGAGAAAAATGCAAGTTTCTTCAGACGTCGGTGGCTTACTTGGGCCACGTAATTGATAAACATGGGATTCGGCCTTCCGAGGAAAACCTACGCGCAATCAAAGAGGCGCCAAAACCCCAGAACAAACAAGAGCTGCGAGCGTACCTGGGGCTGCTAAATTTCTACGGGAAATTTGTTCCGAACATGTCAGCAGAGCTGAAGCCACTTCACCAGTTACTAAGTGACAGCACCAGTTGGGATTGGACCGTAGTGGAGGAAAAAGTGTTTCAAGAAACAAAACGGTGGCTGACGCACGAACGAGTGTTGACTTACTACGATCCTGAAAAGGACCTCGGTCTTGTATGTGACGCGTCGGCGTACGGCGTCGGCGCGATACTCTTTCATAAAGTTGGTACTGAGGAGAGGCCCATCGCTTTCGCGTCTAGGACGCTCTGCAAGGCGGAGCAAGGCTACGCGCACATTGAAAAAGAGGCGCTTGCAGTGGTTTTTGGTTTAAAAAAATTTCACAAGTTCCTCTTCGGCCGAAAATTTTGCATCTACTCTGACCATCAACCACTGGTGGGAATTCTGGGGCATGGTAAGCCGATTCCTGCAATGTCAGCAGCACGCGTGCAGCGCTGGGCCTTACTGCTTTCCGCTTATAACTATGTTTGGGTGTATCGAAAATCCAGTGATATAGGAAATGCCGACGCGCTTTCACGGCTACCGCTGCCAAACAAAGATGAGTCAGAGTGCGTGCAGTTCTTTTCGGCGCTAGACGAAGCTCCGCTATCTGCAAAAGAGATAAGACGGGAAACGCGAAGGGATCAGTTGTTGTCGAAAGTGCTGTTCTACACACAAAACGGCTGGCCTTCGAAAGTTACAGACGATTTGCTAGCGCCTTACTATGTTCGACGTAACGAACTGTCAGTCGATCAAGATTGTGTAACTTGGGGTAATCGCGTAGTGGTTCCGTTGTCACTCAGAAGTAGCGTCTTGACGATGCTGCACGAAGGTCATCCGGGGATGACGCGAATGAAAATGTTGTCCAGGTGCCACGTTTGGTGGCCTCGTCTAACACAAGATGTAGAGCAAACAGTGAAACAGTGCGTCACGTGTCAGCTGTCGCAAAACGCTGCGCCCAAGGTACCCTTGTTGTCGTGGGGTTGGCCTAAGCGTAGATGGGAGAGAGTGCATATAGACTATGCGTATCGCGATCAGCAATGGTTTCTTGTGCTGGTGGACGCCCATTCTAAATGGATTGAAGTGTTTGTGATGAACAGTACTAGTAGTGAGAAGACCGTGGAAAAACTGCGCAGTGTGTTTGCGGCATACGGGCTACCGGAAGAGGTAGTGACCGATAATGGGCCTCAATTCACATCAGCAGATTTCGAACTCTTTTTGAGTAGGAATGGCGTCCTACACAGCAAGTCTCCGCCCTACCATCCCGCCTCCAATGGCAGCGCGGAACGCTGCGTACAAACCGTGAAAAAGGCTTTGTTCAAACAAGTGCTGGACGAGCAGAGAAGCGGCCATGCGAAGTCTCTGCAACATCGCGTCGATCAGTTCCTATTTAGTTACAGGAACACACCCACCGGGACAACCGATGAAACTCCGGCCCAGCTGTTCCTGTCCTGGAGGCCCAGAACAAGACTGAGTCTGCTGCACCCCGACATAGAGCAACGAATGAAAAAGAGACTCGAGCGAACCAAAGAATACGCAGACCAGCACCGGGGGCCCTGGAGAGAGTTCTCTGAGGGTGACCAAGTTATGATAAAAGGCTTACGGGCCGGAGATTCCAAATGGCTGACGGGCACAATAAGCAAGCGTGTGAGCCCAGCTACGTATCTGGTTTGGGTGGGGGGGGAAGAGCGGTACATTCATGCTGACAACCTGCGGCCAAGATCATTTCAGGCTGACCTGAGGACACCTAACCGACTGGAGCAGTTTTCGGACGTCGAGACCGATACGGCTACAACTGACAATGAATCACCTGACGACCATGACCCGGCACAAGCAGAGAACGGAGCCGCGACACCACGGGCACCTGACCCAGGCCGCAGCATACCCAGTGCTGTGACTGTTGGTCCCAATGCCCCACCATCGGACAACCGGGCCTCCAGACTGGAAGCTCCGCCGGCTTCTCCACTCTTGCCTCGGCGCAGCACACGGCCAAGCCGACCTCCAGAGCGCTACAAGCCGTAGACTCCACAAACTTTCTAAAGGGGAAGGAATGTTGTGTCATCATGTCCGAATCGAATGTCATGTGTCGGTTAACTGTGACGTCACTCTTTAACCTATAGATAGCGCGGCTGCTATCAGTATAAAAGCAGCCGTGAGTGTGCCTACGGGTTTGTTGTATTCTTGGCATCATCGAATAAACATGCAAGCTGCAGAAACTGAGTACTTCCCTAGAGGCTAAAACAGTAACGAGTACGTTACACGTTAGCGAAAAAAAAAGTTACGCGATACCCGTAACGCCGTTCCTTGTAACGCGTTACCGCTAACACTGTTTGGTGGTAAATAGACGCACAAGCGTTTCTTAGAGTGTGGGATTATATGTAAAAAGCGGGAGGATGCGAGTTTAAAAGTACCGACATGAGAGATATGCCACTATAGTAAGTGACAATGGGAAATCAGCGGGGGGGGGGGGGGGGGGGGGGAAGGGGGGGGGGGGCACCGTTTGTCCTGCCTCTAGCCAAAACTGGCGGGCGGAAGTTCGTCTGCTTCTTTTGTAGGGATTGTGACTCCGTCAGAATGCTGAGCTCTGCTTGGCACTGATTGAATGATAGTGGGAAGACCTCAAGGCAGCTTGCTTTGAGGTCTGCCCAGTATCCTTCTACCAGAGTCAATCAAAGTTCGGCGTTCTGACGTCACCACAACCCGTGCAAGAAAGCAGACGAACTTCCGCTCCGCATACCTAGAACGCAAGGCCAGCACCTCCATCCCCGTCATCATCGGTGGATCCATGCGGCACCGCCTAAGTTGCGTCAATATCGCCGCCAGAGCGTCTTGCAGCGTCTTAACGAGCGTGACGCTATAGCAGGCGGCGATACTACCACGAACGCATCTGCCGCTTTACGACGGCTCTCATATAGGTTTAGCGTGTTTGCCGCTTGGGGCGCGTCGGGGATGCACTAGCGATGGCGTCATGGGCAGTTCTTGTCTTCTACACTACTCTTTGTCACAAGAAGAAAAAAAAAACTTGGGGAACACTTATGCTTCGCCTTTAAGAGTGGAACGCGATAACGTTATTGGGCCCCGTTCACGAAGTTGGGGAGTTTTCGTAGATGGTTTTGGCCGTCCCGCAACGCCCTCCGCAAACGGCTACGATACGTGGAACTCTACAGTCAAGGCCATCGGCGCGGAGGTGCAGTGGCGGCTTCTTCGTTGAGAAGGGCTTAGCGGAGGGAGAATGCGGTCTACGGAAACAGCCTATTAAACCCGCGGTCGTAGAACCCGTGCAAGCGCGTGTGCGTGGTCTAGTCGGTACACTCTAAAAAAAGCTCCTGCGCCTACTTTCCCGCACAACACTAGAAGAGCAAATCATTGCAATTTACGAGGCAGTTCAGTAATTAATTGACGATGCCGAAACATTAGTTTGGACCAAAAAACGCAATCCGACTTGTGAGCAATGCAAGCGCGACACAGACTGCGTTTTTCGGTCTAAACATGTTTCGGGATCGTCAATCGCTGAGCTGCCTCCGTAAGTTGCGATGATTGGCACTCCGAGTGTTGTGCGGGAAAGCAGACGCAAAGACTTTTTTTAGAGTGTAGCATCACGTGTCACGTGACGACACATGACGTCACGTGTATTCATTTAAACGTTCCCGCCAAGTTTGGCACGAAAATATTTTGCTAAAATTTGGCGTGAAATGTTTTCGTTACATTTGGCGGGAATCTTTTTCTGTTACATCTGGCGGGAAAGTTTTCCGGTGAATTTGGCGGAAACATTTAGCGGGTCGATAGGGTCATGCCGTCACAGCCATGTGGTACGTCACACGTGGCTGCGCGCGTTGCATTATGGGATTTTTCGGTCCCGGCGACGACGATGCCAGATTTCTCACGACGGGAGCTCCTAAACGCTGTCGCGTTAAAAGGAAATTTTGCGCGTTATCTATGCGCTGCACGAAGTACTAGCTCTTACATGATTTGGTTGTCAAGAGAGGAAACGATGCCTTTGGCGCTTGAAACGTGTACGCCTTGATAAAATGGCATACAGCCAATCTTGGACGCGATTATATATACCTTAACTCATAGCCCCCTTCATGCTCACAAAGCCTGCAGCAGTTCGACGACGGAGCCATAAAGTGCCCGGTCGCAGATTTGGAGCGCGAGGATCTGGTAGCACAGAGCGAACCATTTCGTCAGCGCATAGCTTTTGCAGCGGCGAGGAACCGAAAAACACTTCATATGAGTTTCGAATCTGCTGCGAGACGCCGCAGCGGGGCGCCAGTCACGTGGCTCTCCTCTCATTCGTTGTCTGCCGCTCCACCTTTTGCATTTCGGAGACCGCTTCTCGTGGCGATCTGCCAGGCTTTGTCAGTATAGAGGAGGCTATGCTTAATTAAAGAGGTAAATTATTAACGTTCCTCAAAAAATTTCTTTTTTTGTTTTTAGTATGGTTTTTGGTGTGAACACGAGTGTAGGTTGTATTGCTAGTCCAGCGCAAGCTTGCTGCCTTCGACAACGTCTCAGCATCTCGCGCATGTCAAGCGCGCGCGCGCAGCCAAAGCACGGCAGAAGGCATGGAGCGCGTGCTGACGGCCGGGTGCATGGAAGACACGTCCTTCCGTTCTCATTCCTTCAGTGACTATACATAAATTACATGCGCCGCATTTTGAGCCTTACCAAACTCCACTGCCACTCAGAGGAAATAAAGGGCCGGGGGGGTGGGGGGGGGGGGGGGGGGGGGGGGGGGTTACGTTGACCAGTGGCCTACGAAAACGTGTTGAAGATGAAATGGGTTGTGAAATAAATTTTTGGCTGGGATAAATAATTTTATATCTGAAGCTTAGTAATCGCATATTGTTTAATGGTCAAAAAAAAAAAGAGGGTAGAAAGTAAAATGCTTACTTTTCGGTAGGAAAATTCGCAAATATAGCGGACTACTTCGTACCTCCCGTCCTTCGAAAGCTGTCCGCCTTTTCACTGTGATACATCCGCGGTATCCAAAGCGCGTCGGCCTATACCCCAGCTCACGCATTAAACATGAGTACTGCGTCACACGGACGTATGCGCTCGTCAACAATCAGTACATCGACGAATATTTGAATTCGCTTTTGTGGGTAGTGAATGCCGTGACGGCACTTACCATCACTTGCGAATGATAAGTTTCATGGTGTGGGGGTTCAGTCCCCACCCCGACCCGTTTCAATCTGGATGAGCATCGTGCCGGCGTGCGGTCGTGTATCGCTACTGCGTGGTGCACGTTAAAGACCCCAGGCTAGCGGTTGTACTGCACCGGCTAAATTTCTCATCTACAGATGGGAGACAAGTCGCTCGTTTAACGCAGACTAACTGTAGGGCTGTATCAACATTCCCACAACCAATTTTTTTTTTCATTGTGTTCTTAAAAAGGAAGGTTGGAGCTTGGTGTCATCGTACCGATACCCAAGCACGTCAAGACCGCGTTGCCTAGACCCTTAAAGGGAAGCGAAATTTTGATTTTCCAAAATAAGGCCGCAGAAGCGTTGAACGGGACGCTACGAACTCCAAAACATCACTCATTCATCGATATCTCAAACGGATGGCCGTACTTTAGGAAAAGAAGGGCGCGATCAAGCGAGGTCTTTGACGTCACAGTCCCCTTGTAAAATTTGAGGATGAGTGGAAGCGGCCTCGCTTCGGTTCACCAGCTCCACCGGACGTAGCGAGGAGGAGAGAGAACAACAGTCGTTATGTGACTTGTATGACGATAATAATTTCTGGAGAAGGGGAACAGGAGGGACAAAGGACAAGCACAAATTTCCAAACACAACTAGGTGACTGGTGCGCGACCGAAAAATCCGCCTGGTTTTTCCGTCATGCACCAGTCACCTAGCTGTGTTCGCAGATTTGTGTTGCCCTTTGGTCCCCTTTGTTCCCCCTCTCCAGAGGTTATTATCATCATTCTTGTCCAGCTCGATTGCACGTCTTTGCATTTAATTGCATTATCATCACGTGCCTTGTCTCGTGGGCCTTGTCGGCCGTTTTCAATCGCTCACTTCTTTTCCGGAAATACGGCGATCCGTTAGAGATATCGCTGTACCAGTGATGTTTTTGGGTTTTGCAGGGTCCCGTCTATCCGTCCAGCTTAGTTCTGTGAGCTCGAAATTTAGGTTCAATATCCGTTTAAAGTAGGGTTGTGCGAATATTAGAAATTTCGAATAGTAGTTCCGAATAATACACTATTTGATATTCGCTTCGAAAAGAACTGCACTATTAGCGTTTTTCGAAGTATTGATTACGGCGGGTTAGCCCCGTTGAGTGCGCTTCTTACCAAGCACCGATGCGCTGTGGAGAAGCAACCCCGCGAAAGTGAGCTTCGCTGGTGTTGCTTCTCCGCATTACATTGGTGCTCGCGAAGAAGCGCACTTAACGGGATAACCCACCGCGATAAACAATATCGTTATTGCGTGCGCAAGAAAAGCATACATTCAAAGCGGGATGGTGCACCCTTGCCGACTGTATTTGAAAATAAATGGAAACTTTGTGAATGTGTATATTTATATTGTAGTAAAAGTTTCAAACTTAAACTTTTGTGGAAGAGTATACTATGTTAGGCTGAGATGCTTTTACAACATGTGTTCATCATGCGCGACTCATTCTTTTTTAACTTGAGTTTAAAGAAAGAATATTTTATAGAGCAAGATTTGTAAATTCACTCAATTGGTATAGTTGGCCATCTCTATAGGATTCAGTCTATGTCAAATCCGTCGTTTACTTGCCATCCCAAGACACGAGACCTTCTGAGATCACAGTTCATAAATATAGATAGATTAAGCTTGGCTTATGAATGAAAAAGTGGAATAACCTTTACAGGTTTAGCTGGGTTTTTGTCTAAGCATTATGCAATGGTAGTGAAAGGAGTGGAAAAACTATTCGATATTCCAAACGAAAATATTCGGCCAAAACCACTATTCGCTTCGAATTCGCTTCGGACTCAAAATTAACTATTCGTACAAGACTACTTTAAAGTAGTAAGTAAGATTATAAACCTCAAGAGATAATAAACATAAATATCAAAAAATGAAACAGAGGACGGAGCGACGTTGACGCCCTAGGATGGCATTAAATATGCAGTGTGTCTGCTCTGCCCAAAACCAATTGGGGTTACGACGAGGCTGAAAATACCTTCGGACCTAAAAAGACAGTCTACGTTGTGCGACTCAGCAAGTCGTAAGCACGTGAAACATCCTATCCAGTGTCACAGCTCGGTGACTGGCTCTCCCAGTTTCTTTGGGAGAAAGTAGACACACCAGATGTTTATAGGGTGTATACCCGTACGCTCTGCCTCTACATTTCCGCAGAGCCAGTGGAAGACCAATCGCTATATAGGTGCGGTAAGAGCTTTGTGAAGGACGAGGCCGAAAATAAGCTTAGTACACCTTAAAATGAAGCCCAGCTGCAACGCGACACGAGCCACGACGTGATCATGCGTTTCACGCTCCGAATATGCCTAAACCTACAAATATTGAAACCGTAAAACTATGTATCAGCCTAAAAATGAAGTCTGTAACGTGACACTGAGCGTGAACTTTCGCGTGTTCATAAAATATCCTTCGTAGCCTTTGCTTTTAGGTCTAAAGATATTTTCGGCTTCATCATTCGTCAAAGATCGCAGCGATTGGCCCGCCCAAATGTTGCGCGCGAAAACGTCGAAGCGCAGTAATTTATTTTTAAGATGCACCTATATAAGCACTGGCAACTTAAAAGACACGCGGGGCCTGGTGAGTTCTAAACATCTAATAAATATGCGCTCCTCATCTTCTCAGCGGTATGCGCATGTTGCACTCGGCCAGGGGGCGCGAGTGCATCCCAGTGCATCCACCAGACGCGACAATGTAATGTTACTTCGGCGTCTGCAAAGACCCGACCATCAATTGATGGTCGGGTCTTTGCAGACGCCGAAGGAACATCGAAGTAAAATCGAACGCTACAACGCCGCCTTAAAGCGGCGTTGTAGCGTTCGATTATACACGAGCCACGTTCGAATGCTAGCGTCCGTCAGCGTCTGTTCATACGGGTAAAATTTAAAACAAAAATGAACAAAAGCTATGTTTAGCTGCGATCTATTAGCGTTTTCGAAACAGCAGGAATACATTTCTTTCGACTGTTTTGTTCGTGTTTTCTTTCATAGCGCCTTTCAGCAACGAGGGAAACGACCTAAAAGTATTTCATTTTACTCGCGAGGGGCGCTGCTCAAAACTATGTGCATTTTCTCAGTGACACTTAAAGGGGCGGTGCAAAGACATTCAATTGGAATGTTTTTCACTTTACACGAGCTTACTGACACTAGTAGGGCTCGAGGTTACTCGCACCCAACGCCACTAGCCAAGAAACTTCTTTGTTGCGGTGTAGTTTCAAGGACAAAAGCGATCATTTTTATTCAATCCCTCCTTTTCAAAATTTGAGGACGTAACCTGGGGATCGCTGTACACCCCAATGACGATATTTTAATGCGCTTCATAGATTGGACCCGAGCATTGCGTGGGCGCTCGATTTGGGCTCGTGATAATTACTACCTCGAGAAGCATCCGGGTCGTGGCCCGTGTCCAATCGCTGCAACGACGACAATAGCCGAACCATGACGATGTCTGGAACTCAGCTCGCGTCCTGTCCCTTGCCGACCCCAGCTATCATAGCCCGTGGCTATGATTAACATTGGCGGCATATAATCGGCTCCGGATCACGTGGCCGCTTGTTCCGGCTCCGAGTTGAGGGGGTGAACTCTGCTCGTTTTTCTTTAATTTTTTACTGGGTCTTCTATTCCGTGGGGTGAAAAACGAACGCATGTTTCATGGGTCATTAACGTGAGGGATCCGTTCTCAGCGGTATTGGCGCAAAGTACAAAAATTGTTCCATGGCCCCTTTAAGTGATCGACCTCCTGTGTGCAGCGGACACGGACAAGCTGGTGAACGTGGCGCAGGGCAAGCCCGCGCTGCAGAACACCACGTACGAGCACTACGACGCCCAGCTGGCCGTGGACGGCAACGAGGAGAGCTCGTTCTCGGCGGGCTCGTGCGTCTCCACCGAGTTCATCAAGGACCCCTGGTGGCAGGTGAACCTGCAGAAGGAGCACCTCATCTACGCGGTAGAGATCCACAACATGGTCGAGAACGTGGTGAGGGCCGCTCTCTCTCTCTCTCTCTCTCTCCTCGTGCAGGCACTCACACCGCTCCGTACAAAAGTCCCGGAGTTTCTCCGCAGACATGATGACAGATTTATCCGCAGTCACGCATCAATCATTTTCGAACCATGTTTGCTTCATACGCCGTGTTAACATGTCGGCAAGTAGTTTTTGCATGCCCAGTATGACAGGACCGGCATACAAGGAAGACCTCAGGCAGTGTGTGGAGACCGTCCTTCCTTACGATGAATTAGCAGTCCGACCGCGGTTTTAGATATCGAACGTTTTTGATGTGACGGCCGAGGATCCCTTTCGTCAGTCTCCGTGCACCCAAAAAAGAAGTATGTGAGTTTGTTATACATGATGGGGAAAACAGCTTAAAAAACTCGGGCTACGAACAAGAACAAACACGACAGGACAATGAAGCATATTCCTGTCGTGTTTGTTCCACTTCGTTGTTCGCGTTTTCTGAGCTATTTTCCCCGTCATGTATAACGTCAGCAAACTGGCCCAGTTCACCACCTTATGTGAGCTCGCTTCCCCGCAGAACACGTAGGGGGCCATTCACGGCCAGGGGCGGACGCAGGTATTTCTTGAGAGGGGGGGGGAGGGGGGGGGGGGGGGGGGAGGGGGGGGGGCTGGGAGGGGGGGGGGGGGCGGGGAGGGAGGGTCAGGTGTTGGTCACCGTATTATATGTTTAGGACCCCCCTTTTTTTTTCCCGTTTCCATGCCTTAAATTTTTACACATGCAGAATTCAAGCAGGGGGTCAGAACATCCGGACCCCCCCCCCCCCCCCCCCCCCCCCCCCCCCCCCCCCCCCTCTGAATCCGCCCCTGTTCACGGCTAACGACAGAAGGATCTCAGCGAATGCTTTCTGAGCCAAAAGGGACGAAAGCTCCTGGTTCAGAAGTAACACCGGGCACGGCCTGTTATGTTTGCTCTTCGCTTTCGTGCCACAATCTGATTGGCCGTAGAGAGATAATACAAAGCCCGCGGAACTCCTCACGCCTTGCGTTTCTCAAACTGTCAGTGAGTATGGGCGCATACAAAGTGAAAACGGGGGCAGGAGCTTCAGGTGTCCCGCCTCCGAGCACGAGCGTCGTATACCAACCCTATCTTCGACGATGTTCTGGCGCCTCGTGCACCTCGCGCGCGCGGAGCCAAATCAGAGCGGAAGGCATAGAGCGCGTGCTGGAGCGCGTCTTGCAGCGCGTCCAGCTTGTCTTACATCATCTGAAAACGAGTGTCAGGCTAGCACGCGGCGAAGCTCGGACGGACGCGTCTGCCACGATTCTCTTTGAGCTTCCGTATGTTTGCTACTCGGGGCGGGGTGGGGATTCAATAACTATATGACGTCATGACCAGGCCTTGTCTTTTGGGTGGTCTTGGAGGAATGCTGAACGCGTGTTCTTAAATTATTTAACGACAAAAGCCAGACCTGATTTGCACCTTTTAGTGGTAGTATTTCTTTTTTCTTTTTCAACCTTGAAGTGACAATTTAAAGAGTTTATTGACCACGAGGTGTCAATAAAGCCTTTCTGAAATTTAGTGCTTCGGCCCAATGTCGCGGCGTGTGCTTGCATAGTTTGACAGCGCAAACATATATAGATCACGTCGCAATGCTCCTCGCGAGCCAGAAAAAGGAGTGAAGTACTGGAGATTGCCTGGGGGGAGTGTCACGTCTGTTTGCTAGGCCAATCATAAAAAAAGGGCTCATTCCAATATTGGCGGTTATTGCGTCACCGGCAACGTTTCTTCCTGCCCTTGAAAGTCTCGCTAGCACGAAAGAGAAACGCTGACGCGTGAAAGCAATGTTGAACTTATTGAATATAAATATATAACCCCACCTCCATAGCTTTTATTTATTTGTTTTTTTTTTTTTGCGTGGGATGATTTGTCAATAGTTAGGAACTTAGGAAGTGCCAAGTTGTTTAAATCGCCGTCATCTTCAAGGCACATGGAGAAATATAAACTTATAAAAAGACACGTTTCTTAGGACCTTGAGGTCCTTCGGTTGCTCGACGATTCTTGTTCATGGGAGGTGCCGATTTTTTATCTTCCTTGTTTGTGGCCCCATTTGCAGTTTTGGAAATGTTCTGCTGATTACGCGTCCGAATTTGAGATAGGATTTCTTTTCATTTTTCATGAGAATTGTCCGCAATGTCCTTTTCGCCAATTTTTTTTTTATTATTTCATTATTTTAGTTTGGCAGCTTATTAGTTATGGATGAAGAAAGAATAAACAATTAAAACAGGGACAACACAACTACATCTTTCAACTAGCAACAGACGAGTAAACTTTCAACAGCGAGCAGCCAACTATACCCAGTAGGAGTAGGGGAGAGAAGGGGAGAGAAGGAAAGATAAAACACGCGAAGTGCAAGTCAGGGTGGTAGGGTTATCTCGGATTTTAAAAATTCAACCTCAGTTTTCGTCAGCAGGAGGGAAGGGTTTGACACGTTGCTTTTTGCTGTGGTCATGGCGAATGATTCTATGATTTCCCTGCCGAATCTGCTGTCATGCCCCCCAAGGATTGTTGTGCCACCCTGACTTGCACTTCGCGTGTTTTATCTTTCCTTCTCTCCCCTTCTCTCCCCTACTCCTACTGGGTATAGTTGGCTGCTCGCTGTTGAAAGTTTACTCGTCTGTTGCTAGTTGAAAGATGTAGTTGTGTTGTCCCTGTTTTAATTGTTTATTCTTTCTTCATCCATGACTTAAACCAACACGCTCTTCTACTAAGCATATTATACTTCGTTTCAGTTGAGGTCCGAGCGCGGCCAATGTTATGAGCAGAAGGGCCAATCAAACAGCGCAAAAAGCGCAACGTCATGGCGTGCTCTCTGCTCTTGATAGGACTAGCCGGCGGAGGAGCACGCACAGAGAGACGGCGAATACCGCCTGGTCCTATCAACTGCAGAGTGCACGCCATGGCGTTGTGCCTCTTTCGCTGTTTAATTGGCCCTTCGGCTCATAACATCGGCAGCGCTCGGACCGAAGCTGAAACGAAGTATAGTTATGGCCTATCGTAAAAGTTATATTTTTGTGGAAGAGCGTGACTCAATCGACTATTTTCATTTCGTGCTTTTTTTTACCTATTTTAACGGCTTCGTATTGTGACGGCCATGCGCTCTGTATGTTGGGTTCAGCCGAGAAAGCTAGCCTGGTGTGTCTCTGCTCAAAGTCGCAATGGTCAGTGAGAGAATCAAAACCGCGTGGCGTCTCTTTCCGATACCCGACCTCCGGGCATCGGCAAGCATAGCTGCGTAAGCATGCTGTGTCCCATTGGCGGCTTCCAGGAACTGCCTAGCCCCACCCCAGCGACGTGGCCTCCCGGTTCCTACGGGCTGCCCATGCCAGTGTCCGGCTGCCCCTCATCCGTGGGCTTCACTTGGGCCACGGGCTGCAGGTTCCACGACATTGCGTACGACGTCGTGGAGGACGACAAGATCCGCCATTGGAGCGACGGCATGAAGCTCAAAGGTGACCTCGAGTTCCGCAGCACCAGATCTTTTGAACCGCTCGCAAGTCGATGAAAATTGGCCGCTAGCACAGATTATGTTCTGTGTATTCTTTCGATTGGAACACTTGGCGGTTCAAGCGCTTAATGTGCGACGTGTAACATAACGCACGTTTATGGAACAGAACAAAACAAAAACAAAAAAACACTTTTTGAGTTGCGAATTTTTTTAAATGGTGCAATATGTAACATGCTTAGCCGAGACAGGTAAGGGAGCATCATGCTTAGCGACTCTTTTGTCGCCTCATAACCTGGGCCCGTTTACTCGAAGCGCTAACCGCGGCTAAAGTTAGCCGCAGTACCTAGGAGAGGGATTTTGAGATCACTTGACTGGCTCGGTAGGGATGCGGCCGGGGAAACATGGCGGTGCCCCAGTGAGCGAGCTCCGCTCGAATCGGAACTAATATGTCGTTGTAGCTGCAATATCGGGCGCGTTAGCCAGCAACAAATGGTGCAGGAGGCTTTCGCTTTGCTTTACCTCACTTAAACCGCAAAGCATGGGCAATGACATCGTCGCATTTTTTAGATAGTGTTTCGATTCTGGGCATTCCTAAGCCTAAATGAACGCGATAATTGTCGGCATGGCAACGTCTTTAGAGAGCGGATTGTTGATAGCACACAAAAGCAGACAGCGTCTGCTTTTGTCTACTGGCGCGAGATACTGCTCGCCTTCCTCACTGGGTGGGCTTGATTAAAGACTCCGTCACACCGCTACCACATAATACAAAAGACAGTCTGCTGCCACTGTCTAGGGCGCGTTTGTTTCTTGTACGACAGTCCTGTGACATTGGTCGTGCAAAAACTGTCTGCAGCCATGTTCGAATCATGTATGAAGCAAACATGCGTCGAACGTACAGGTTTGTTCGCAGGTTATCTCGTCATGTCTGTATAGCGAACACCGATCGCCTAAATATGGCGGTAACTCACTCTGGGGGTTCTAAGCATCCTAGAAGTCTCTAGTCACAACGATACCTGATCAATTTCCCTATTAAAAAATCAATAAAAGATCGCAGCACACCGAGGTCATCTCCGGCGATGGGAGGAGCATGTTCCGAGACCAGGACCACCAACAGCCAATAGCGAGCGGAAGATCCTCGCGCCTCCGATTGGTGGCGCCAGGATATCTCGAATGCGCACGGCTCGATGCCCATACAGCCCGGACTACAATGCAACGCAGCGAGCGCGCGCCCAAAGAGCTGAGGACCGGACACATCACTCTCGCGAAAAAAAAAAAAAAACATAGTGCGTTGTTTTTAAGACGATTATCGCAATAATATATTCCCTCTCCGTGAAAAAAAAAAAAAAACATTTTTCGATTTTTTTTATTTGTTTTTGTCATCTACAAAAGCATACACATTTTGTAATCACACCGTTTGCACTCTGAACGAAATGTCGCGTTTCATTGGTGACATGTCGTCCTGTGTGCCGGAACGAGGCATGTAGCGAGGATTCTGTTTCGGGGAGGACGAGGGGGGGGGGGGGGGGGGGGTACACGCCCGTGACAAAATGCTTTATGAGGTGGAGAGGATAGAAAAGACCCCAACAAAATACAAGTTTCTTAGTTTATCTTTTTTTTTTTTTGGGAGAGGGGGGGGGGGGGGGGGCGCCCGGGCCCCATGCCGTCCCTTGGGTGCGTGCCTGGTACAAAACAATACTCCTTTCATCGCCGGGGATGACCTCGGCGTGTTCGATCTTTGATAGTTGTTTGTTGCGAATGGCGGCTGTGCCCTCCTCCGCAGGCGGCCTTCAGGAGGACGGCGGCGTGGAGCAATGTTTCTGCGTGAAGAAGGACGACGCCCCGCCGAGCAACGCGACGACCCCGTGGTCCCCGGGCAACTACTGCATCCTGCAGGTCGGGGACACGTGCCCGGACGGCTTTCAGAGCGGCTACATCACCTGGATGGATCAGCAGCCGACGGCCCCGGATGCCCACAACCGGGTGTCCGGCACCGTGCCCCGGGGACGCTACACGGCCCACAACACGACGCTGTACTTTTGCTGCCGCAACGACGGCAGCCCCGACGTCGCAATCAGGCTGCCCACGGACCTTCCCTTTTACCTGCTGCAGTACGACGCCGGCACGTGCCAGAAGGTGCAGGGCATGTCCGTGTTCGAGCAGTCCTTTCACTTCATGGAGGACGATGTCGGGGCCCGCTCGCCGCTCGACACCGACGCTCCCGGGGGGATGCCCAAGTTCAAGGAGGGCCACCCCCGGGTCGACTCGACGCTTTTCGACAGGGGACTCGTGCTATACTACTGCTATTACGATGTCGGTAAGTGCCTGCCTTCGGCACTTTCGGGGGAAAAAAAAAAGAGGGATGTTCTCTTTGAAGAAGAGACCTTCGTGTAGTGCGTATTCCAAAACGATGAAGCGTCAATCTGGAGTCTTCTCGCGGGCGTAAAATCCAAGCAGCTTCGCTTGAATCTGTATCCCTTACTATCTGTTATTTATTACCGTTTTTCTTTCTCTCATTTGGTTCTTAAAAATACGCAAAACGAAAAGACAACACATATTTGGTCTTCTCCTTTCGAAACTAATCTGCTTCATAATTGTAAAAAAAAAAAAAAAAAAAACGAACACAAAATTTTGGCCAAAATAAAGTATAGGTAATGAGAAATAGAAAAGTAATATTTTTTTAACCGGCAGCCACTCATATAACTTTCATATAAATCATATAGCTCAACCAAATTCAGATAGATATGCCGGAGATAAAATAACTAAGAAGCCAATTTGCTGTTTAAGCTCAGCGAGGCTCACATTTGAATGTTTCGTTTTCCATTTGTAGTTAAAGCAAGTACAGAGCAAACAGAAGAGCCCAAACAAATTGAACGACTTCGATAAACTTCTTTACTTCCCTCGCAACTCCTCCTGCATTTTTTCCTCACTTATTTCAGTAGGGTTCGTAAAAAAACTCTAAGCAATGACACTACTGCTAATTAGGAAGGGCTCGTGGTTGTCATAAAAGCTTTTCGATGAGCTCCTTTCTAGTGCTGACAAATACGCTATTGCCCGAAGCGCGTGCCACTGGCGATTATTCGAATAACACGGCGGTGCTCATTGCGCCGATCTGTCCAAACGCGCCATAGTATTTCTCCAGAACTCGCCCGTGACACGTGCCGCCCGCGTTCGCGCAGCAATACTGCCTTGTTCTTACGAAGAAAGGGGAAGCGTGCATTGTATCAATCGGCTCTAGGCTGTCAGTCTACAATCATATGTTACGTAATTACAAGAAAAAGAAAAAAAAATGAGTCGGTAATCTATAAAACGAATGTGAAAATCTGCGCGGTAATAGACCTGTTGCAGTACGTGCACTCGCAGAAGGGAATGCCGGGAACGATCATACAGATGGTTGTAGCAGACGATGAAGGAAGCGGAGAAAACGCAGACGGGCGGGCGAGGGCAGGCGCGCGAGCGACGGCAGGCGAGTGACTGCGCACGGCGTTTTGGCATTTTTGAAAAACAACTCGGAGTGGACATGTGAGTGAGAGCCGTCCGACTACGTGCAGGCGCAGTCTAAAAGTCAGTGACCTCGAGCTCCAAAGAGATAGCGCACTCGGTGAGTTCTTATCTTTCTCGGCATCTCTTTGGCACTGAATCGTATCTCTCTCGAGGTCCCGTGTCTGGTCGAGCGTGCGAACCCATGGTGAACACTGCGCGCAGATTTGGAGCGCGCCAAAAGTGCCCCCTTTCTGGAGCGCGCTTCTTCCGCTGGCAGATCCGGCTCAAGTTGGTACTCTTCCGCTCGTAGATTTGTGGCAGCTTCCGTCCCGTTGAGCGCTTCCGACCCCACTGATGTTGACTCATGAAAATCGGGGGAGCTTGGTGGAAGCCGACAGAAGCGCCCTTCGTCGGTTCCTTTCACTCGGCGTTATGCATGCGCGGCGCGATCGCCAGACCTAGCCGAACCGTCTGGTGGCAATCAGTTCATCGAATGACGTTTCATCGACAGATCGTTTCATCGACAGATCGTTTCATCGACAGATCGTTTCATCGACAAGTCGTTTCGTCGATAGCTCAGATTAGCCTTTTTCTGTAATAAGCTACGTGAAGCTGCCGCCGCGAAGCTGTGTGTGCGGGTCGGTCGGGTGGGTTAACATTTTTGTAGTGAGCCGCCGCAGACTGTCGCCGCGAAGCGGCGTGAACGCAGGCGGGAGGGGGGTTAACGCGCACCCCAGTGATACACGCGTGACGAAATGTCCCTACAGCGTGCAGTTCGTGTAATGAGTGTCGATGAAATGTTCGTGTCGACGAAACGTGTGTCCATGAAAAATTGTCCTCGAAACGTAATTACACGAAACGAGTTTCGACGAAACGATAAGGACTCGAACGGTCGGCGTCGAGTAGGATCCGTTCGGTCGCATTGCTTGTTTACACGGCGTTTAGAGTCACAGCTCGAACTCTCGTACCTCGCATCGACCAGGGGTGCGGAGGCGGGACTGGAGCGTGGCAAATCGTAATCGCTGACATTGATCCTGAGCTGAAAAACGTGAAAAGGAACGGCAGAAAATCCGAAGAAGGAAGCAGACGCAAGGTTAGGTGTGCTCATTTTATTGCAGCTAAATGTCGTCGATTGCTGTTGTGGGTGTATCTCAAAACGTCCCATTCGCATTTGAACCTTGCACATTTCAACCCATTCTCATTTGGTCCTTCTCGTTCGAACCTTCTCATAAGATCCGAATCGTGTTTTTCGCAACTGGACCCATTCACATTTCACCCGTTCGCGCTACGACCGAATGGCACTAGTTCGGCATGCTTCTAACGTCGTTATGCCTTCGCGGCTTTGTTGATGAGCCTTACCTTGCTTGGGCCCCCAACATACCATCAGATGTATGTTATGTGTAGAGGTACGCACTGAGAATCGTACATTGACGCCTGCTTCCCTTCCTCTAAGCAAACGAGAAAAAAAAGCGATGAACATTTAGTTTGGAAACTTTGTTTGAACAGAAATAGCATACATAATAGCAGTGGTTCTCAACCTTTAATGTTTCGCGGACGCCTTGTAGAAAGGTGGAGATGATGGAGGAATAGGAAGGTATAGGTTATCATGATAATGATTTAATAAATGGATATAACTAATTTCTAGTGTAAAGTCGACTTATCTTATTGACATACACACGAGAGTACTCTCCCGAAAATTGGAACGTTTCTTCTCAACGTGAAAAAAGACAACTAATATTGCCGTGCCTGACTGATGAGACAGGGCTTCGCGGACCCCTAGGATGTCTTCGCAGACCCCCTTTTGAGAACCACTGCATTATAGAAGTGGTTGCATTGTCCCAAGTTGAGAGACCTCAAACAACGTGACATTTCGGAATATGATCTGGCTGCGATAAATAGTTGGTCTGTTTTATTGTCAGCTAGTAGCTTTTCAGGACGACCTCGACGCACTGCTAAAATCCTTAGCAGAGAGAGTATGCCTGTAGTGTGGCACACACACACACACACACACACACACACACACACACACACACACACACACACACACACACACATACACACACACACACAAATACACACAAATCATATCAATGTATTAATATTACCCTGAAAAACGATTTTGTATAGAAAGAGTCAAGCGCGACGGGTCAAAGTGAGATATTTTTGAGAATGGCTGTTTTGAAAAGGGCCAGGTGAAAAGGGCGAAACGAGAACGGGCCCAAATGAGGAGGGTTGGAATGCGAAAGACGAAACGGGAAAGGACCATATGCGACAGGTCCAAGAGAGAAGATCTTTTTGAGAATGGTTGTTTTGAGAAGGGCCAAGTGAGAAGGTCGAAACGAGAACGGGCTCAAATGATAACCACCCGCCGTTCTTGTTGTTGTTTTAAATGAAGCACTGTTTATTAATGTTTTACCACCAATCTAAGTTCCACCCGGTGCGGCCGAAAGGTATGAAATGGCGAACGCAAACCTCTTCCTCTCTATTTGTGACGTGGTCTGCGGGAATGCGCCAGACCTGTGTCGCGTGTTGCTTCCGCATCTGGACAGCTACAAATGTGGTAGATCGTCGGAGAGCTCAATCGGCTCGCTAAGTTTGAGCTCGGGCAACTCCGAGCAGCGGCCATTTTGAACAACAGACAGTCTCCGGCCGGTGGCACCAAAAATGCAAGTCCATTTTCCGCTCGTCGATTTGGAGCGTGTCCCACGGAGCAGACTCCCGCCTCTCTCGCGGATTCTGGAAACCGCTCCGTATTCACCAGTCTCATCGTCGATAGCTATAACCCTCGTTATACTGGGTGTGCGCGCCAAATCCGGCCGCCACGACAGGGGGAGAGAAATATTTCCGGTTCTCTTCTGTTTACCATGGTGTTTGGATGGGTGCGCGACGACTATTGGTTCACTAGCAAGCAATTTCGTGAGAGCTGCACTCTAGAAATTCCCCATCGTTGTGCTTTTAAGCTGTCGTTGCGTACCGGCATGAACAAAATGTCACAGGTGAAGTTATTCCGATCATCTCGAGGGGAGGGACGCCAACGACGCCGCCGACCTTGGGTGATCGCTGTTGCGACTGCAGGAGGGGTCGGTCTCAGGTGCGGAACCAGGAGTCAAGACATCTTGTAAACCCTGAGATGGGGAACGATAAAAAAACGGACGAACACAACAAAATTTGTCGCTCGCTGACCGCATAGCCCCGATGAAATAGACCTGGTGTGGGATTACTGAAGTAGAACTTTTATGTACAGTGAATATACAGGTAGCTGGTCGACAGCCCAATCGGCGACTTCGAGCCCCCTTAACCCCTAATATATAGCTCTCCGAAGGCGAGAAGGCCCTCTGGAAGACAGCAGCCTTCTCCAGGGTCCGAATGTCCACGTGGTGTTCGAGGTTTCGGGGGCGGCTGGTGCAATTGTCCTTTGTTCTTTCAGCGAGGTGCAGATGATGCAACCCCTAGCCGCTCTGGCCATGCTCCGGCGCTCGACGCTCTTGCCGCTGGAACTGAAACGCACACACACATATGCACACGCACGCACACACGCGCGCTCCGGTACTTTTCTTTGCGAGGGCTGGCAGTCCGAGATCGTCTGGTGGCTTCCAGAAGACGTTCCTTTTGTGTTTAGAGCCCTAAGCGAAGGTGGCAGAGGCCACCACCACCCGCCTGATGTCTCAAGGGTGCTGCACCCCGTGTAGAGTATGGTGTTCTCGAGCGGTCTCTCCTTCAGCGCTCCCAGAAACACAACATAGCAGGACGACGGCGTTGGCAGACGGTAGATATGCTCCGAGATCCGACGCATCTCGGAGGTCATGGACGGTGCATGGCCTCCGAGATTCGACGCGCGCGCAGGCTTCTCCGGCCGTACCATTCGACTCGCTCCCCAGCAGTACGAGCGTCATTGCGCTAACTCCGTCGTTCGCCGCGACGTGGCGACGCCCTCCTAGTCATCATAGATTTCTTGTATATAGCTACCTACGGTAGCACAGTTTCACATTCAGCCTCGGCGGGTGGCCGTAGCGCTGGTTTTCTTGCACTGCCCTGGATTTTTTGCGCGTCACGTGACTGAATTCAGCGAATAGCGGCACCGCGCATGAAAAACAGCAAACGAGGTGAAGGAGGCGGAAGCAAAAGAACATACGCCGGGGCGCGTGCAACGTCGGCGGAGTGACTGTAGCACTGGATTTCCTGCACGGCGCTGGATCCTTTGCACCTCACGTGATCGATCTCGGAGAATAGCAGCGTGGCGGCGCGGGGAAATCAAATGTGCAAATCTGCTCCCCCTTTCGTCACTAAAGTTCCTTGATATCCTCCCCCTTCGAGGGAGCATATCGAGGAACTCTAATGGCGAGCTCCACTAGTCGTTTTTGAGCACGCCGGGATTGAATTTTCTGGAGCGCGCCTATTTACTGGGCGATCGGGATCGAAACGGACGTGTTCCACTCGTCGCTTTGTGTCAACTGCGACTTCAGATCTCGATTCGGATCCGAGAAAAGTCGCTCCAGATTTCGGCGGATTCGACAGAAAGCCAGCCTGGCCACCCCTCGGCGTGCACACATGACTTTTTTTCTCGCCGGACATCTGGCCTCGAAAGAATTCGTAATGGCCGCTCGCGAAGTGCCGCCCGCTTTACTGCTGCTGCTGCTTGATGACAACTCGTCGTCAAGTTGCTCGAGCAGCTCCTCCAGCTGCTCGAGCAGTAAGACAGAATACTCCATCGGAATATCGTTCACGGGTATGCCGATGGAGTGAGCAACACTGGGCAAGTGAGCAACACTGAAGCACATTGCTCATCGACACGTATTTTTCACATCATGACTAACTTTGTTCGTGTGTTGAACAAGGGTTGTTGGCGCCGCGATTGTGAAAACATGTGCTTCGAGATGCGGTACCGCAGGAAGGAGGTTCCCGGGAAGATGAATGACGGGAAGGCATTCGCGGAATTTAGAGGAGCGATTATGTTCCACTGGGGATCAGGAGTCGGAGCGCTTCCGTTCGGATCGCGTGCTCCATCTAGGATCGGAGCTGGGCGTCGATTAAAAAAATTAACCCGATTAATCGCCACCCTTTAATCGATTAATTTATCAATTAATCGGTTTAGTTTATTTCCATGTAAGCATAATGTGGTTCTTTTTTAATAAGTCAATGTCTTAATGTCTTATTAATGTCTTATTAGTTTTAATGTCTAATTTCTGCTGAATGTGTAATAAACGGCTTACAAAGCAATACCTCCTACTTATATAACAATAGCAACAATTTATAAGTAGACGTTTCGTCTCCTATGCGGGAGACACCATCAGTGCAGCCTAAAAACAACCCGACTAGCTACCAGTACCCAACCATTTGCTTTGTCCTTCTCTTCATCCGCGTAGCGCTGGTTCCGACGACTTCTTCGTCCATGGCATACGGGAGACACCCCGCCGGCAGCCCAAGTACGACCTAACCCGGCTGTCCTCCGCAGCACTGATGTTGCTAGGTGTTACGTCATGCCGTCGCTCTCTATAGCCAGCCAATCCTGTGCGGCTGACGTTGCTATGCCTCCTATCGCCTAGCCTCTCGTCGAAATAAGCGGCCGGGGTGCGGGTGCGCTCTTTGGACGCCCTCGCAAGCTCCTGCCGCCGGCTTTGGAGACCCGTGGACGTACGCAGGCTGCGGTTCCGTTCTTCGGCCTACCACACCGTTCTTGACGCGCAGTCGTCTTAGCATGTCACCGGGCCGTAAGCGCACGGTGAAGACGCCCCCGTATGCACAACATGTATGCACAACAACTAAATGGCTCTGTCGTATTCCGCGCATCTAGCGTACGTCCTTCATGCACACGCTAAGTGACCTGATCTGCTTGTGAACTTCGTGAACATTCACGAAGCTTACTGCTTCGGGAACGTTCACCCCGAGAAAATTGCTCCGAGGCTGCATTCACCATGCTTTGTTATACATATATAACCGCTGCGCGAAAGGATGACGCATTTCTTCGAGAATCAGCGTGGCGGCAGGAGCGATTTCGTTCTTTCATCCAGCATACCGGATTTATCATCTACGTGGTTGGGGACGAGGGTAAGCGAAAAAGGCCTAGTAACGCCAGTAACGCATGAGCCTGGAGAAGAGGAGTACCAAACGCAAGATAAAGCGAACACAGAAAGCGTCACAACACGAGTTCGCCTTGTGGCTTCAATTTTTAATGTTCAGTGCTTCATTAATTATCGGAAATTGTGCTGCCTCGTCGCAAAGTATGGCATCGAGGAACATAGAGGTCGCTAGGTATTCTGGTCGTTATCTGAAGAGGTAGATCATAATTGCCTGAGAGTCGGTTTTCCAACGGAAAAGACTTCGGAGCCCCTATTTTGCTCTATTTCTGGATAACTAGAGGACGAGGGAAGGAGACTGTGCTCCTCTAGGAACATTACCAAAAGGCAAACAAATGCCCACGAACTCTGTCTGGGGCGCAGGGAGGATTCTAGATCAAATTAGGGAGGTAATTGCGTCCCCCAGAAATTAGTTTTAGGATAGCCCGGTCTGTCTCTTGCCTTTATATAGTGGAAATGAGAAGATGGGGGGAAGGACATAGAAAAAAAAAAAAAAAAGATCGTAGCTATCGATCGATTACTGGCGTCTCTCCTCATCTAAAACTGGCATAAGAAGGAAGATATAGAAGAAATAAGCCTCTAGGTCTTAGAGGAATAAAAATAGACAAAACAAGTGGTGTTTAGACTAGATAGCTATTGGCAAGAAATGGACACAAGCCGCTGCCTTAGAATTCAGGCGGCGACTTCTGGTATTCCGCCAGTCCTTTTAATTTAGAGAGTCGAACATTTTCGACAATAACATAAAAGTTATTTACAGCTGCTATCTATTGCCAATTTTTAACTTTTAATTCCTGACATCTAGAACTGTGAACTTCTAGGATAGAGACTCAATCTTCTGAACCGGCTGCGCTCTCTTTTTGTCCCGGATCACGAGCGAGAGAATGTGAGCGTCTTTATCATTCTCTCTGTTGCAGCCACCGATCAGATAGCAATTTCCTGCGTCTGGTCTGTTCTACCTAGCTGCCTTCGAATCCTATTTCTTTACTAAATCAGTCTCGACATCAGCATCTTTCGAGGTGTGGAGCCCTTTACAGTAGACAGCTGAGTACATGTTTGTTTCATCGTCCACTCTTAAAACATACCGTGTCATTTTTTTTATCAAGCTTTGTATATTTTTGTCTACAACATTCATACCATCGAACTGAGTTGAATTAGTGGTGACTGAATAGTTTGATATTAACATTCGTTATATGTGTGAGCTTCGCATTCACTATAGTAGCCTTGCATTTCTTAGAGGACAAGCGTGCTTTCCTTGCCAGCGGCAATTCGCTTTTTCTCGCGTGAGTTAAATCGTGGAGGCGCAAGTGTGCGAATAGCCCCCAACTACTTCCGGTTTGGAACTAGACGGCTGGTTTCGTAGTATTTGTGATATCAATTCCACACGCTATCCTTTGGAAATGGCCACTTCTAGCACTGTCAGACTTAATTCACCGTTATGATAAAAGAATGATGAGTAAAAATTAGGGAATATACGTGAACCGGAAGTGTACCGGGGCTACCCAGTAGATGGCGCCACTGGGTTTGTTGCCTCGGAGTGAGAGTTTGGCCAATGGGCGGAGCTTGTTGCTCGTTATACTCCGTTTCACCTTATGTTGTACCGCAGCGAAGACTAGAAGCGCGAGCTCATAGAGTTGGCAGCAGCCCTTAGTGCACGAGAGCTTGTGCCTCCGAGACGTCCCCTAGAGCATGGAGCTCGCGCTTGTAGCCTTTCCTGCGGTACATCATAAGGTGAAATAGAGTATAGAACTATACTTCGTTTCAGCTTCGGTCCGAGCGTGGCCGATGTTATTAGCCGAAGGGCCAATCAAACAGCGAAAAAGGCACAATCATGGCGTGCTCTCCGCAGTTGATAGGACCAGCCGGTATTCGCCGTCTCTCTGTGCGCGCTCCTCCGCCGGCTAGTCCTATCAAGCGCAGAGAGCACGCCATGACGCGGCGCTTTTTACGCTGTTTGATTGGCCCTTTGGCTTATAACGTCGGCCGCGCTCGGACCGAAGCTGAAACGAAGTATAGCAGATTTCGCGACAACACAAAATGGCGTTACTTCTTTGTCTTGTTTATTCCTGAGAAATCGCAGAGTTCCTATGAGTCAGAGCCACAAAATGGCGGACGGAATTAGTCATCCCCCGGTTGTCAGACTACGCTGCTGTGGTTGCCAGGCTGTCAAAATCTCCTTAAGAGGGCCGAACTCTCTCAGTATAAACGGCTCTGTGTTGCCACGGCCGGACTGGAAGCGCGCTCTCTCTTTCTCTTCTTACGGCCTTTGCAATCGCCCGGGAGTCAATGGCATTTTTTCTCCGTATGTAGTTCACTTGCTTGCCGCCAGGGGCGCAACCACCTCACCCCACTTCACCCCACTCGGAGAGTCCCTTCGAGCTGCTTTGCGCTGGTGTTCGAGCTTCGCAGGTTGTTGTTTTGGCAACGGTTCCTCGGAATACTTCTGATTAACCATGCAAAGACGTTCACGACAGGAACGAAAAATCAGCTGGATATGTGCACAAGCCCTCGAGGAAGCACTTTAGGCTGTGATATGCACTGTGCGAAAATTGTACAGACTACTACACCCTCGTCTAGAGCAGCTGACCGACTTCATGTGCGGCCTATAAAATGCTGATACAGACCACGGCAATGGATAGATTGGGCCTGCTTACATTTCACGAGAGTGTACAAATTATTTATCATTTATAGTTCCTCCACGTAGAAGGTGTCTGTCTCCTCCTGTTCTTGAGTTTCAACAAAAGTCCTGGAGGTAAAGACGAGCATATTTTTTCTGCAATTGCATTCGCTGTTTCTACTTACTACTTTTTACTCCCAGATATCTCGGAGATGTGCGTCAAATATTCACCGTTTTGGGCTCATCAGAAGCGCATTAGATAGTGGCTGAGGGTCTAAATGTAAGAATCAGGTGTCAAAGGCTATAAACATTTCGGCCGCAAGTTGTGACAGGGTTGAGATCACCTTTGTGCACTGCAAAGGGTAGCCCAGGGGTGAGGTGACAGCGCCCCCCGCGAATTGCGGCGGGAGGTGGCGATTGCCCCAATAGACCCTTTCCGAAATTCAGTGCCATCTGGTGGTTCGTAAAGCAGTTTAGGTTTTGCCATATCAATGGCGGATATGAACTTGTATGGACACCGTCACTTTCGCAAGTCAACGGCACGCGAGGAATTGTTTAGTGTGAGTTCTTTCTCGATCACTTTCAGTTCGATGGTGACCAAGAACCTGCATTCAGAACAAGGTTCTAACCCACTCATATGCCTCGAAAAAATTCTATACACCAAAGTGCTTTAAAGCCGATTGTGTGCCGCGCACAGATTGATGTAATTTGAGTTATTAGAAACAAACGCTTACGTAGCTCTTGTGTTCCCTTCCTACGTCGCGTCGTACTGACCCCCCGAATGTTCAGGCCTCGCATCATCCGCTTAGGAGCATCTTCAACGTCTTCCTTTATCAGCCACTAGAAGGCCCCACAGATGCCGTTCCACAGATGATGATAGTGATCAAAGTGGCCAGACTGAATTTCGGAAAGGGTCTATTGCAAAGGCCGTAAGAGAAAGAGAGCGCGCGTTTCCAGTCCGGCCGTGGTGTTGCCTAACAAAAATGGGCGATTAGGCTACTGGCAAGCACCTCTGGCGTTGTTGGCGTTCAACTGGAAGGTTTCTCACTTTACACGAGCTTACTGGCACTAGTGGGACTCAAGGATACGCGCACGCAACGCCACAGGCCAAGAAACTCCTTTGTTGCGCTGTAATTTCGAGGAAAAAACCGAGTGTTTTCATTCAATCTCTCCTTCGTAAAACCTGATGACGTAGCTGGGCGGTAGCAGTACCACCCAGTGACGATATTTGAATGCGGCTCATGAATTGGACCCGAGTATGGCGTGGACACTCGATTTGGGCTCGTGATAATCGATAGCTCGAGAAGCATTCGGGTAGTGTCCTGTGTCCAATCGCCGCAGTGACGACAACACCGAAACCATAACAATGTCTGCAACTCAGCGCGTGTCATATGCCTTGCCAACCGCAGCGCATGGCTATGATCAGCATTGGCGGCATATAATCGGCTCCAGATCACTTGGCCGCTTGTTCTGGCTGCGAGTTGAGGGGGTAAATTCTGCTCGTTTTTTTTTTTTTTTTTTTTCTGCGATTTCGATTGCGTGTGGTGAAAAACGCACGGGTATTTCACAGGTCGTTAACGTAAGGGATCCGTTCTAAGCGGTATTTGCTCAAAATACAAGAATCCTTGCATCACCCCTTTAAGGGTATATTGTCATTTTCTGCAGCCGAAAGCCTGCGCGGATTTCGTGTCATGGTGGACAACACGGGCCTGGTGTCGACGTTCGACCGTTACTACGACGAGAAGAACTACGGCATACCGCACGCCATCGAGGAGAATTTCCTGCATGCCTTCACGTGCGCCCTTTACCCTATCACGTCGCCCTCTTTCCGGGTGCTCAGGCTCAACTGCACTCAGCCCGTGCTTGGTCAGTACGTGACCCTCCAGATCTTCGGGCGGCAAGACACCCTACGCTTCTGCGAGTTCAAGGTCTTCGCCCAAGGTCGACCAATCTTATTATATATTTGTTTATGAAAAATGAAAGGGCCGTTGCAACTCCCGTAACGCCGAATTAGAGCGCAGCTCTTGAGGAGGAGAGAAGGGTACTGAGGGGAGAGTATACCTCGCCTCCCTCCTCATCCTCCCTGCTACTCCTTCTCCCGTCCTCCCTACTCTTCCTATCTCTCCTCCTCCTCCCCCCTCCCCCTCCTTCTCGCCGCTTGCCGCTCCTCCTCCTCTTCCATCCTCCTGCTCTCACCTTCTCTCCCTCCCCCCTCTTCCTCCTTCTCCCCCTTCTCGCTCCCGACGCCGACGCGTCACGCCGAGGCGTTACGGTTACGGCGACGCCGACGCGTTACGATTACGGCGACGCCGACGCGTTACGGTTACGGCGACGCCGACGCGTCACGCAAACGCGTTACGCAAACGCGTTACGGTGACGCCGACGGCGATGGCGACGCCGACGCCGCTCAAGCCAGAAACGGGCGCCTAAGAGCTGCGCTCTAAAAGTAACCTTAAAGGGGTACTCCACCGGTTTTTTCATTGTCTCCGATTTGCTTGAAATTTTTCTAAACTAACCACAAACATTGCTAAAATAGTATCCCAAATATTAGGTCAAAATATTGTTTTTTCGCGAAGTTATTGAATTTACAGTTTTGGTCTTCACCATGTTTTTCAAACTGAAAGCCTCTACTGGCAACAACAACAAAGTGACGTCAGTGGAAGGCAGGGGTTAACTTTTTGGACTACAGAAGTTGTTCCCAACGGATTTGAAGCAGTTTCTTGGTGTCAAATGAGTGCTTTGGAGGCTCGCTCCCGTATCCGCGCTCCAGCACGGAACAAATAATTGGCATATTCTATTTTTAGACTACTTGCTCGACTGGCAAGCCTGCCTGCCACTGACATCACGGCACTGAAAAGTGCGCGAATATTTGAATATTGGTTTTTGCACCATTTTCATTGGCCGATCTCGCAATAACTATTATGAATTTCGCGATGCTAAATAGCATACCGGAAAGGCTAAAGGCCGGGGAGTCAGAAAATATAGTTAGTTGAGGTAGCTCAAAAAATCGGTGGAGTACCTTAAAGGGATGGTGAACCAAAATTTGGATTTCAAAAAAACAGTGCAGGAGATGTAGGCGGGACGCTTCAATCCCTGCATTACTACTTGAAAGGCGATATCTGGAATGGACGGCCGTATTTTTGAAAAAAGAGGTCGAAACCGAACCAGGCCGACGAGGCGAGTGACATCAAGATATCTCGTTTTCTCGTCTCTTCGCTTCGCCCCCTCAAGGCGGCGAGGCGGAGAACACGCGAGGTCGTTCCCTCTCCTTCTCGGAGAAACAAGACGTAAACATATCTGGCAAATACCGCCTCCTTTTTTTAAAAAAAAATACGATCATCCGTTCGAGGTATCGTTGTATGAGTGATGTTTTCGTGTTTGTAGCATCCCGTTGGACGCTTTCGCCGCGTGTTCTATGGAATCCAGATTTCGGTTCAGCATCCCTTTATTAATTGAGGAGACGCGTTGCAGTTACGGCTACTACTACAGATCTCCAGGTGTACCATTACCCGGTCAGGTTTAGGCCGTCGCCTAACTGCAGACAATCTCAAGTTTGGCGACGGCTTCCACATTCCATTATCCGTGATTCGAGCAAAAGAGCAAGACAGCTTTTTACGCGCGTTGCCTACATTTCACAGTGTTTTCCTTTGCTCGGCGCCAACTATTTTGTGCTACCTTGTCAAGGCTGGCGTAGCTTTCGCAGTGTTCCAAGTATGTTGAAGCTAGATACGCGAGCGAAAGGCAATGAAATGCAAGAAGTCACGTGCTCTCGCAGTAGAACGGGGTGCGGCACTGTGGAAGCTATGCTAGCCCTGACAGTGTAGCAGAAAATAGCTGTCGCCGAGTATAGTCCGTTTTTACATAACATCAATTTGCCTCTTTTTTTAGATTTTAGCGTGATGGAATTTATAAGCTTTTGTGCACTACCAACTTGAGGGTGTGATGTGAATCTCCGGAGTGCTCTCCTTCTACACGCGGCAAAGTGCTCGTTACAACAAAATGGTGGACAACATGACGTTGGTGGAAACACCCTATAGACCAGTCTACAATAGATCACGTGCAAAAGGAAAAACGTCATATTGTATACTCATCATCAATTACCAAATTTCCGCCACATCGAGGGTTTCGTTAACGATAGTTTTGCCGAAAGACAATAGCCCCGGCAAAATGGGAGTCGTAGAAAGAAAATATGATCACGCGCTGCAAGTCCAGTACGAACTTTTCACACGACGTCTTTGATAAGGGCCGCTCACTGGCCTCGACAGCCCAGTTCACTGCTTGAGTGACGAATCTTGCGACCTCATTGCTGACAAAACTTTTTTTTTGCCAGAATTTCGCGGCCTTTTTTCTTTTCTTCTTTGAACCAAAACTAAGCAGCAACCCATTGAGTGCACAGATACATTGTATAATATCATGAAAACCGAGTTAAATGCAGATTCGCCTTGTCCACAACTGGAAGATGTGGAATACCTCCCCCCCCCAATCCTGGCGGCTCCTGCATGATGATGATAGCTCTCAAGAATTCTGCACATGGCCTATTGAGCAGACACCGCCAATGGAAGACACCTTGCTCTGCTAGCAGCCGACCAGCCTATATAGCATGCATTCATTTGTTGTAGTCTAAAGTCCTTCTACTACTACACCTATAGTCTCTATTTTTCCATCTAAACCAAACAAGCAACATTTTTGTCCTTAAAAAAAAAAATTGTTTTCAAATTTTGTTTACATTGTCAAGTGAAACGTAGAAAATTGTCAGCTTATGGCGAAGAACCTATTTTCTATCAACTGTTTAGTCAACTCTGTTGGAGACGTTTTCTGGGCTGTTCAAATTGGTTTCGTTTTCTTCATCTCGGGTTTTAATATCTGTACCTCCTGGTTTCCATAGTAGAGCTCAGTACCTTTCTTTGAGGGTGGCTTCATCTGAAACCTAACCCGGTCGTCTCTAGAGTCCTGCGGGCAGCCGCTGGGCATGGCCTCTGAAGAGATCTTCGACACCCAGCTACACGCCTCTTCGATCGATGACTCCGGCCCGTACCACTTCACCAACGCACGTCTTAATGCCGAGTACGGATGGTGTGCTGGTCCGTCTGATGCCCAGCGGTACCTGCAAGTGAGCCCATACCATTTTTTTTATTATTTATTTATTTGCAAGGTACAAAATATTCGCAAGATGCAAGTTAATAGCATTAAGTTTCGTTGTATCTTGCTATAGCATGATACAACACTAATTTATGCTAGAAACTAGCGAATCTAGTTTTAATTCTTTATTTATATTTTTTTTATTAGCACTTATTTTTCGTTGTCATAAAGTTGTTTTTTTGTGTGTGTGTCTATTGTTAGCACCAATTTTTTTTTAGTGACGGTGAAACGATTAGTTATGTAAGGAATTGGAGGTAATAAGATAGACAATTACAAAAAACAAGTACTTCATTCTTACTTTATTTTTCTCCTTTCTTGCTCAAATAACGATAGAAAATTGTATGCATAAATACCGGTCGATTTATCATCTTTTATTTTTATGTTGTCAAAATTATAAACACTATCAGTGGCATGTTTATAATGTTAACACAAAAGCTCTGCCTGAAGGGCACATCTCAGAGGTCTGTGAAGTAACACTCGCCCCGTTTGCATTTTAGGTAGACCTCCAGAACCACACTCGTATCACGGGCATAATATTGCAAGGTATGAGCACTCCCGTGAAGAGCGGCTACGTCATCGCCTTCCACCTGACGTTCAGCAACGACAGCATCTACTGGACGTCGGAAGAGCAGCCCGTAGGACACCGTAAGGCGAGTCGCGTTCGAAATATAAACTTTTGAATTTGGTTGGCTATATAAAATTGCGTTTATGATGAAGTGGGGCACTACATCTGCCAAAAACCTATGTTATTGTGAGCTCACAAATATTCGCATAAAAAAAAGGGCTCGATACAGCTTCTCATGGTGACATTCGTTAAATGTCTATAACAATTTTGTGAGAATAACGCGTCGGGTTGTCTGGTCAGTACACTGATCCTGGCCGGCATGGCTGAAACGGATTTATTAAAAGTTTGCTGTCTTGAACGCTTGTGAATGGCCGCAGGTGACTCTGTTGTTAGGCTGCTATGTGGCTATGACAAACTGCACAGGTGGCAGGAGAACGAAGTGCAGGGACGACCGGCCTAAATTAGTGCCGTAATGAACCACTCTGTTTCTTCGCCCCAAAATGTCTCTGTGAAGCCAGAACGGTTGACCTCATGCAAAATCAGTAGCAACTTCAAAGGGCTGAAGTTCTTAGCGATTCTTACAAAGTCGGTAACATATCGTTTATTTTAACTAAACGAACTTGGAAGGCAACTGAAACTTCCAGATTTGTTTCTTATCTCGTGATAATATAGCATATTCTATTGACTGAGTCAGCTTGTTCGGACATTCCCATTAGCATTAGTATCATAACACCGGCAGATGTTAAATTAAGGTGGGCCATGCAAGAAGAAAAAAAACTAAAGTTTGTTTCGAACGAAATGGTGACGAGTAGAGCGTCTAGTGACCTAATGCTGGCAGTATTTTTAAAGAGCGTGAGATAATCGTGATATGTTCATCCTGAGGACGTCCTTTGTGAAAACATGCACGTGACCCCTGTTGATTCTTTGAAGTGCGTGATCGTAGTCCAGATTTTTGTACCCATAACACTGTAACCATGAGTCTGCTTGTAGTCTTCATCTTCATAACTGAATGCGAATGTACCTTTTTCCAAATATGTGCTGCCGCCTATCGGGAAACCTGGGTTCGATATTGGGTGCTACCAAAACAAATCCGCCATCTGTATGCTGTACAGAAGCTTCGTTTACCTAGCCCTTCTCGCGGGGAAGTGTTTTTTTTTTTTTTTTTTTTTTTTTCGTTTTGCATGAGTCAATCTACGTTGTTGTTCTTTTTTTTTTTTTTTCAAATATATGCTGCAGCCCATCGAGTCATTTGGGTTCGATATAGAGTGGCTAGAACTCAGTGCATTCGCAAGGCTTATCCGACTCATTTGACTGCGGTATTTGGGTACCTTCGTAGCATATTTAAAATTTCAAGTCACATACCTTCGGTACGGTACTGTCGGGATGAACAAATCTGGTTCGCGTTTGAGGCAGATCACTGAGTCGTCATCCCCCAAACCGTGCAAACCCCTCCCAGAACCGCGGTATAACTTTCAAACAAACCGTACGTTGCTGTGGCACAAGTTCATGCCGCTCGCCTCACGGGAAAAATACTGTTACGATAGGACGTAATAGCTGACACTGTGCAGACAAAAACTTTTAATGTCATACGACAAATGTCGAAAGAATCAATTGAAAAAGTTGGGCCTAGGCTCACGAAGTGACAACGCCATGATTGTTTTTGCTTTGTTCCTTTTACGCCGATCAAGTCTCTTACTCCTCTTCTTTCCGTCAATATACCTCCGTGCGCCGCCTCATGTTAACATTTGAGGAGGCCGAACGGCTTGGTTTAATACAAAGTGGCTCACGCAATGCGACGAAGCTCTTCCCCGTGAAAGGGGCTCGGCAAACGAGGCTTGTGCACAACATACAAGATGGCGAATCTGTTTTGGTAGCAAACAACCTCGAGGTCAGGAGCGTAGCGCTACGCACTTTGGAGAAAAGTACATACATTCAACAAGAACCAATATCACAGGTGGTGGCAGCACGCCCTTCTCAGTTGGGTTCTTTGTTAGCCCCCACCTGCGTCAGCACTCCAACTGCGTCAGCAACAAAGAGATAGGTATTTAGAATTCTGAACGCATTTCACCTATTACATTCTGAAACACTCAAAATTTTAAAAACTTTATTTTACTGTAATCATACTAGCTTCTGCGTAGGTCACGCGAGTTTATAGATGGCTGAACGTGCTACAGGGTTTCATGTATATTTACCAGCAAAATAAAAGAATGTCAGCATTAACACCGTTAGGACACTGCCCTAACTATGTTTTGTGAGGTGTGAAAACATGTTTTATTATCGAATGGAAGTATTCATGCAATGTTTTGATATATAATTTGGAATTTAGACCCTTTGGATAATCCCGGGAGCTCCGTGAAAACACGACTGTAACTTTTCATACATGAGCAAGTGACGGGAACGGCTCGGGTGTGGTCGTTCAGGTGTACACGTGTCACCAGTGCGAGCTGTCAACGTTCACCGCGGACCAAGGCGTCCGTTACAATCTCCTTAGGGGTATCGTGGCCAGATACGTCAAACTGCAGGTGCTCAAATGGAATAAGGCGCCCTGTCTTCGACTGGAACTTATCGGCTGCAGGTCACAAGGTACGGCCAATCCTTCTTTCATCTGTCCGAATGTTTTCTGGACAGTATCTTGAGTTCTCAGTTTTACAGCAATAGCTCTTAGTGAAACACTTCGCGGTTTTGCGCCGTCGGCCGCGCTCCATATCGACGCTTACCATTTTCGGCACTGCGCCAAAACATTCCACGGGCATCTGATAACGAGATAACAAGCAACCAAGATAACATGCATGGTCAGAAAACCAGTCCCCGCCGGGCAATCTGGCAGTGCACTGGGATAGGTGCCTGTGTGGCCCAGAATTAGCACCAACAGCCAATTGTCCGGAGATACGCTGCTAAAACTGCCGTATAATGTTACGATGCATTCTGTATCGGAAAGCAAGGGGAAAGCATGTACGTTAGTGCCCCTCCAAAGCACCTGGCAAATACAGAGTTTCATTTTCTAAACGAATAACCAGAAAGATGGTATTAATAGTGTGTGTTTGTTTCAATAAACCTTTCTTTGAGAGTGCAGTTTGTTTTGTCTAGTTCATTGTCTCTGTTTGTTCGACACTTTTCGTTTTAGAACGTCTGACTATTTGTGCCAAAGTGACTTAGGAAAACATGCTCCCTCTTACGCAGACATATGAAATGCTCTCTGCTAAATACACCTTCATTGGTTTCAAAACGCTATGGAATTTTCGTCCGGTGTGCTGCTCGGTTTAATACAAAACGCCTATGCGGAGTCCATGGTGCGCTCTCGCACCTTTGCCACTCAATCAGTCCGTCTGCTCTGAAATGACGCCTTAGCGACCCCGACGTCACACTTCAGCTGTTGATGTGTTTCACCTTACAGGTTGCGCATTTGAAACCTCATTTTCATTCAATTTCCTTCTTTTATTTGCTTACACTGAACCGACATTTCTAGTTCCCGTATAGATTTGTTCCCTTGGTGTAGACATATTTTTATTTGGGTTCCTTGACTGCCTCATAGTGTTGATTTCTAAAATTGCCCAAAAAATCTTTCAGCCTTTCCACTCTGGTGAAGAAGGAAGACCAGCGAAGCTGTACTATGGTGGGAACGAAGTAATGGCCGGCCGCAAGTCGGCAAGCCCGAGTGGAAAGGCTGGAAAGGCTGCCGGCCATCCATGAGCAACGGCGGCAATCAGACAACCGGCAGGCCGGTTGTCTGGTTCCCGCCGTCACTCATAGATGGCGGTAGCTGTTCAGAGTTCTGTGTCATCAGGTCATCTTAGGATTGACGCGATCCTGGGGAAATTAGCCCCTAAGAGCTCCGCTGTAAAACCTATCGCCTGAGGTGGGAAGGATACAGAGAACATGAATGCTTTTGTAGATGTAACAGCTAAGGTTTTTGAAGTCAACTTCTCTTTTCTTTATCAATTGTGTTGTCTTAGGGTCCCCCCAATCGCTTTTCGCGTAGAGTTAGTTACCTTTAAGATGCTTCCTTAATCGCTTAAGATAAAACCGCCTGTGAACTCGTCAGTGAACTGCGGTGCTGTTCTGGAGGATTCCGAAGGAGCCATTGCGTCGCCAAACCATCCCTTCTACTACGGCCAAGACAAGAGCTGCTGGTGGAAGATTTTGCCTCCTCCGGGAAAGCACGTCTGGCTCAGCTTCATTATTTTCGACCTGGCTCAGCGGGAGGCCTCCTCCAGAGCTGGACAATGCCAGGCGAGTTTAGCCCCTAGTCTTCTTCAATTTTTCTTGTGGTCTTTGTGTTCTGAGCTTTAGAAAAGAAAAAAATTAACAGCACAATTATACTAATCTGCATGGTTATATAATTATTGTAAAACATGTGGCAATCTAAAGAATTACAATGATCTTAATAAGGGCTAGAAGGTAAGAGATGGCATGAAAAAAAGAGAATTATTTTTTAAAGAGAATTCATACTAAGCTAAGTTTTTTTATTATTATTAAATGGTGGCACGGGCCTTATGGTATTGCATTAACCTGTTCCCTTGTTTTCTTTTTTTAGAGGGGGGGGATTGCGTATGGGGGTTAGTTGACTTCAATTTTATGACATAGAAAATACCGCAAGAAACCGTTAGTCGAGCCATTACTTTAATTTACTATTAAGCACTAATGTTCACCCTTTAAATGTTGGATTACCATTGGAGATTCTCCATACTCAGGCGATGTACATTAATTCCAATCACTGAAGGCCAAATTCCGTTTTTCAATTGAGATGGACTTCGACGAGAGGATAAGGTTTAAGCCGAATTTCTAGATTCTTCTTGACCTAATCTAAAATACCGATCGGTTCGCTTTGCACATCTTACAAAATGTCCTTCCTCGTGTATTTCTGTTTAGGACCAGCTACTCCTCTACCCAGGGCACAGCGCAAAGAGCAACTGTTCCGACTCCATTCTGTCTCCGAACGGCCACACTTTTCCTAAGGAAATCATCTCCAACGGACCCATGGAGATCCACCTCAAGACCTGCTTTCGTTACTCCCTGAGCAGATTCAGCGGCTTCTATGCCACCTACAAATTCACTGGTAAGTAGCACTTCACTTGCTCAGCCTTCAAAACAAAATGCATTTTTACGGACTTTTTTTTTTTTTTCAAGCAACCGTACAAATAAGTATGGCCATTGAGGTTCCAGCTTTACAAGCCATTCAAATATCAAATAGACCAATAAGATTATGCCAACAATAATTTTAAAGTAGACAAAATAGGTTTACTGTTTAGTGATGTTCACCCGGTGCACGCATCACGCGAAAAAATAGTCAGGCTTTTACAATACGGCGCTATGGCGTCGGGTACGCGGCGGAAAAAGGGAGGGTTGCTTGGGCGGCACAAACAATCCTCGTGTGGCGGCGGATGAGTTTGTCTTCAATAATGTGTTGTCGTTAAACATTTCTGTGTCGAATGTAGAGCTCGCTTAACTCGTCTGCGGTGGTGTCAAGTGTGCAAACCGCTCGAATGGACGGCAAACGCTGACATCCCTTTTCCCGGCACTTCGTCGGAGTGAACGACGAAGCTGAGGAAGACATTGTGTCCGCTGTCGACGTCACGCACATCCCTGCGCTGATTTCTCCCCCGCGTTAACACCGCTTTACGAACAGCGCCAGTTCGCTGAGGTGCTTCGCGTTACGCAAAAAAACGACAGTGTCACCATCATCAGTTAGCCATTTGGTCGATGACATCGCAAAAATAAGCACGCATGATCGCAAGAATCTTTCGCGCTCAACGGGAGTTCGCCAAAACACCGCAACGCAAAGCCGTTGTTTAAAGCACGAAATACTATACTTTGTTTCAGCTTCGGTCCGAGCGCGGCCGATGTTATGAGTCGAAGCGCCAATCATACAGCGCAAAAAGCGCAGCGTCATGGCGTGCTCTCTGCGCTTGATAGGACTAGCCGGCAGAGGAGCGCGCACAGAGAGACGGCGCATACCGGCTGGTCCTATTAACTGCAGAGAGCACGCCATGACGTTGTGCCTCTTTCGCTGTTTGATTAACCCCTCGGCTCATAACATCGGCCGCTCTCGGACCGAAGCTGAAACGAAGTATAACAAAACCCCTCCACCTCACCTCCCCCCCCCCCCCCCCCCTCCCTCCGCAGTCCCGAAATTTTCCCGCTAAATTCAGGAGGGAAATTGCCGTCAGGCGACCTGACGTCACGTAGCCTAAACACCAATTCAGTTTCCCCGCTAAATTTAGCGGAGTAATTGATGTCACGTGACCTATACACCAATTCAGTCTCCCCGCTAAATTCTGCGGGTAAATTGATGCCACGTGACACGCACCAATTCAGTTTTCCCGCTAAACTTAGCGTGGAATTGACGTCAAGTGACCTGTGCACCTCAAGTAAAGCGACACCGCTTCACTTCTCCTACCTCTCCCGTCTCACCTAAATCCCCTTCCGCCCTGTCCTTCACCCCGTCCCCCCCTGCCCACCCCCCTTCCTCCCTACACCCCTTTACGGTGCCCTCTTATGTGCTACCAACACGAGCAAGCCCCGCGAAATCAGCCTCATCAAGTACTATTGCATTAGACGGAATGTCTAAGTCAGGTGATATAAACAATTGATTTTTCTCTCTCATAAACGACTGTTCAATTTTTTTATAATTGAATGTGGACGATCGCTCCCCAAAGGGCTGCATTTTACGCGTTATAGGACTTTGGAGAAAAAGGTCGCTGTCAATTTTATTATATTTATAAGGAAACTCGGTACTCGAAAACGCGTCGTGGCAACAAGGATGTAACGGATCCTACTCACAAATGGCCTGCAGCGAGGCCACTTCTTAGCACATGCGTCGCTCTATTACCTCTTGTTTGCTCGGTGCCGACACTTTCCCCTCTGACACCCGCTATTAGACAATAATGACAATTTTATGAGACCTCCTGTATCTTGAAGCTCGCCGTCAGACACGAACGAAGGAAAAGTAAAGCCCCGCATAAAAATGTAACGACAT